>NC_056598.1:24593424-24895924 GCF_018340385.1 Cyprinus carpio | reverse complement strand
TTTAATGGGATACTCCACCCCAAAATGAAAATTTTGTCATTAATCACTTACCCCCATCTCGTTCCAAACCCGTAAAAACTCAGTTTGTCTTCGGAACACAATTTAGGATATTTTGGATGAAGAAAGGGAGGCTTGAGACTGTCCCATAGACTGCCAAGTAAATAACAGTGTCAAGGTCCATAAAAGGTATGAAAGTCGTCATCAGAATACTCCATCTGCCATCAGACGTGCAATCTAGGTTATAATGAAGCAACGGTAACACTTTTTGTAAGCGAAGCAAACAAAAATAATGACTTTATTCAATAATTCCTTTGTCACTGGTCTCCTCTGTGTCTCTCCATATCACCGTATGTTGTGTATGCTCTTCTGTGTCAGCCGCGCCAAAGGAATTATTGAATAAAGTCGTTATTTTTGTTTTCTTCGCTTACAAAAAGTGTTCCTGTCTTATCATATAACCTAGATTGCGTGCCTGATGGCAGATGGCGTATTCTGACGACTTGGGGGTAAGTGATTAATGACAAAATTTTCATTTTGGGGTGGAGTATCACTTTAAAGCTTTCTGAATGAGACGCAAATGAGCAGGTGGCACTAATGGAACACCAGGTATTTAAAGGCTGCTGCCCCTTTAAGACCGAATGCATGGATCCAATATAATAATGCACAGAAGACGTCTTTCTCCACTGTATACGTTCACTTAAGACAAAACCGACTGTTTATGAGAATACTTGCAGAGACAATTATTTTGAGATAATTTTGTGTGTATGTGTTCATTCAGAAGCAAGGATACGCGAAAGAGGAATCAATTCTGTGTACGCGCATTGTCTGAAACGCGGCTCTCTGTGCACGCTTTGAATGAGTGCGCGCGAATGGTTTAAAACGCTTGAATGTTTAAATGTTAGTTTATGACAAAGACCTGGATGATGGAGAAAATTAAAATATCCAGTATTCAATGTCAGTGAGGTGTAGCTAGCTAGCAGGTATAACCAATAACTTGCATTCTAATGGTATATCATATAGGCATTCAGTTACTACATAACCACAAGAGAGAGAATTCAGAGAAGGGATTATTATTATTGCACCGGAATAATAATTAGTTATGCTATTCATTACTTCAGTATCATTCAGTTACTGGTATTTGCTATCATATTTTTTTATTACAAACGCTAGTAAAATAGTCATTTACTGTATTGAAAGTATTTATTTCATACTAGTTCAAATCTATTAACATTTTATTGGCTTTATTTATTGTCTATTCACTGGCATATCACTCTATACTTATATAAATCTAATCTATATTTGGAGCATATATCAATCTATGCACATTTATCAATATTGAGCCTAAAATGTGTTTTAATGTCACTATTGATTAGGACTGTATGATCTTTGAATAATATTTAAATGCAAGATATTTAAAGTGTACCTAAAGTACACTTGCAATAGTTCCACTTTTAACACAGTATACTTCAGTATATCCTTAGCTGGACTTCAGCACTGCTTCTGCACAATTAAAGTACATTAAGTACAAAAATTGGTGGTTCCAATTTAGCAGACTTTAAGTGTACCAGTTTAGTAATATGTAAATAACATTTAAATGTATTTGTAGTATACTTAGCATGAAATAAATTTATTTCAAATAAATTTTTGTATATTTATTTTTCACTAGGGAAGGCATCTGTAAAGACTTTTCAATCGCCCATTTGGCCAAATAGTTAAGTGGCTGGGATTACTATTTTAGTAAAATTAATCACATTTAATTAACTAATTTGATATAAGGACTTTTTATGTGATATAATAGATTGTTATTCGTTTTAAATGCATTAATGTCAGCCAAAAAGGTGACATTAATGCATGTTTTTTTTCCTGAATAAAGGTTAAAATAGTGTTCAGTTAGTATACTGTCATCCATGTGTGTACACATTTTTATTATAAACGATTGAAATCAGTACACAAAGTCAGATGAAACTATGGTACATTTTAGTTTTAGCCCTCCTGTAAAGTTGGTGAAATGTCACTTACGCCCTTCTCGTTCTCACCCCTCGTTATAATGCATAACATAAGCGGCAGAGAGAACTCTGGCAGACACAGTATATACTGAATGCTGTGTGTGGTCACTCTCTGCTTCCTTTTTATATAAATAGAAGAGTTTCTAGGCTAAATAAATAAATATTAAAATCATAGGTCAGCTGCTGAGGCAGTGGCCAACATCTGTGACAGCATCTCTGAGAAAGAGTAACGGTGTGACATATTCTCTGTGATGAACTAATGTGCAAACACACTCAAAATACAAACTCAGTGGTTGATAGGCAGAAGTGTTGAATAAGCGGTTTGGGTGTGAAACCGCACCGCGCTCGTGCACTTTAGTCAGCTGTGTTACCATGACGACACCATAACGAGCTTCACAATTGCAGTTTACACCAGTGCGTTCTGCGTAGCTTCCCTGTTAGCCATATACATAACTGATTTAAAAGGTTGAAACAAAAGGACATTAATTCGTTTCATGATGCAAAACGTAATGTTGTTATCTTACGTGAAAAATCCGTTCAGATTTGGAAGATTATTTGCCCTCTAGTCGACATAAAACTGCAGCAACGTTGAATTTATAGAGCAGCACCATCTAGTGGCAGAGAAGCGGAAACAGCACAGTCTGAAAGAAACAAGCAAATCGACTCATTAGAAGTACAAAGTGTAAAATCAAAATTATTTTGAAACAGACATTTCAAAGGACTAAAAAAACAAAACAAAAACAAATTATAGGCTAAACAAGTGAACACAATATATAACCATACTTAAGATTAGGGTCTACTATATCTTGAAGGTATAATTTAACCTAAAAAAAAAAAGAGAGAGAAGCTGTTTTCTCGGTTCAGTTTTTCAAAACGGCAGCTATTAAATATTAAATGGCTTGTAAGCATAGTGCATTTCAAAAACAGTCATGTTGTGAAAGATATTATTTAGATAATTTTTTTTATTTTTATCAATGAACAATTTACAATGAACAAGTATAGAAATATAAGATTGCTTTTTTGGCCAAGATTTTAGATGTGCCATTAATTAAAATGAGAAAACAAATAAAGATGCATTTATATACAGTTTGGTCCATATATTTGGGGCACTGACACAATTTTCATAACTTTTGCTTTGTATGCCACCAGAATAGAATTAAAATGAAACAATCGAGATGAAATTGAACTGCAGATTTTAAATTTTAATTCAAGGGGTTGAACAAAAATATTAAATAAAATGCTTAGGAATTACAATCATTTCCAGGTGATCAAATGTAACTGGACAAATAAATATAATCATAAATAAAATAGAAGCCTTTGCATGCAATGACTGCCTTAAGTCTGGAACTCATGGACATCACCAGAGTCTGGGTTTCTTCCTTTGTGATACTTTACCAGGCCTTTACTGCAGCTGACTTTAGTTGTTGTTTGCTTGTGGGTCTTTCTGCCTTTAGTTTTGTCTTCAGTGAGTGAAATGCAAGCTTAATCGGGTTGAGATCAGGAGATTGACTTGGACATTGCAGAATAATCCACTTTTTTACCTTCAAAAACTCCTGTGTTGCTTTTGGGTCATTGTTCAATTGTACTATAAAGCACCGTCCAATCAACTTTGCTCCACTGGACAGAATCTGGGCAGCGAGCGAGTATGTCCCTGTACACTTCAGAATTCATCCAGCTGCTTCTGTCCTCTGTCACATCATCACTAAACACCAGTAACCCAGAGCCACTGCACGCTCATGCCATCACACAGCTCCACCATGTTTCACAGATGATGTTGCGTGCTTTGGATCATGAGCTGTTCCAAGCCCTCTCCATACTTTTTTCTTCCCGTCATCATGGTACAGGTTGATCTTAATTTCAGCCGTCCAAAGAATGCTTTTCCAGAAGTGGTCTGGCTTTTGTAGAAGTTTTTTTGGCAAGGTCTAATCTGGCCTTGTTTGCACCTTGTGGTGAACCCTCTGTATTTGCTCTTGTGAAGTCTTCTCTTGACTTCTCGAGACTTTGACAGTGACACACCTAGCTTCTGGAGAGTGTTCTTCACTTTGCTGGATGTTGTGAAAGGGTTTTTCTTTACCATGGAGAGGATTCTCTGATCATGCACCACTGTTGTCCTCCGTGGACGTCCAGGCCTTTTTATGTTGCTGAGCTCACCAGCATTCTTTTTTTTTTTTTTTTTCAGAATGTACCAAACTGTTGATTTTGCCACTCCTAATGTTCCTGCTATCTCTCTGATGGATGTGTTTTGTGTTTAAAGCTTTCTATTGTATGGAGAGCTCCTTTTACCACATGATGTGGGTTCACAGCAACAGCTTCCAAATGCAAATGGCACACTTAATATTAACTCCAGATCTTTTACCTGCTTAAATTATGTAGAAATAATGAAGGAATAGCCCACATCTGTCCATGAAATGGCTTTTGAGTCAACTGTTCAATTACTTACGGTCACTTGAAAAAGGGGGAGGTACGTGTTCAAGAGCTGTTATTCCTTAACCTTTTCTCCAATTTTTTGATTTATTATATAACTGTAACTTGAATATGTTTTGGTCAGCAGCTAAAATAATAAAAACCGCGCCTGTGTCCAAATATATATGGACCTAACTGTTACACACAAACACGCACACACACACACACACACACACACACACACACACACACACACACACACACACACACACACACACACACACAATAACAAATAATGTTTATACACAAATAACAGTTTCTCTATAAAAAGAAAATTAATTCAAACAAAATATTTATAAAAACTTTATTAACTTTTCTCTTTGGAATGTTGTTGAGAAATTCATAAATCCCATTGGTCAGATTTGCAGATTTTTTTCTTTTTCTTTTTTTCTGTTCATCACAGAACTGTGAATACAAAACAGCCACCAGACAGACTGGACTTTATAACATCAAGTGAAACTGAGTTTTCTGTGAGAGTCTTACTTCAGTTCCTCAGGACACAAAAACAACTATTACAATTAAGAAAAATACCATTTCATTTTAAATAGCATTACAAAAGTGAGCGGTTACACTGACAGTTGGATTTCTCTTACAATTTAAAGTAGTTAACACTTTTATTACGATCTAAATCTTTTATTAAATATAATTGTCAGTGCAAAATGACATACATTGGTTCATATGAATGGGAGAAAAGTTTCTGGCGTCTCCTTCAAGCTGCTGAAAAGAAATAGACCCAGATGTCTTTGTCAGCACTTGTCGTCTTGTCTCTCTTAGGTTGTCCTCTCAATGCTTAAGAGCACGGATCAGTTTGTGCCTTTCACATCCTTCAAATACAATGAATTTCCTCGGGGAGATGCTTCCACATTAGCGCTCTTAGATGCTTCATTTGCTTTGTCTCCGCTTCGATTCCCAGACGTTCCCAGAGTGAGCGTCTCCCCAGCGTCTCCTGATCAGGAGGGGTCCAGCCTAGAAGACACTGTTTACACAGATGGTCTGCAGACATTGTGATGTCATTCTGAAATATGATGTCACTCGATACCATGGTAACACATGTTTACTGACATGCCACATGGGCAGCTGAAAAGAGTTATTCCATCATTTAAAAAAAAAAACACTGTCTCAAAGAATGTTATCTGAGCTGTTGTTTTACAATATATAGAGTCAGGATGGACCAAATAATGTGACAGAATCTCATTTTAGCTACTTAACATTGAGAAAGATGTTATGAGTACATCCTATTGATATATATTAGATGTATTATGAATTTAAACATTGACCATTTGACCTGTATTGAACCTGAAATAGGACTGTCATTTTTTAGTTTAGATGTAATTATACTAAAATATTTGAATGCAGAATTCCAAGTGCACTTAAAATAAAATAAAATCCTGATTCTTGAGAATTTTTGTCTTGTTACCAGCAAAATATCTAAACATTCTTAAAACTAGATATATTTAACTGAGAAGCAAAGTTTAAAAATATTAAAACTTGTTTTAAGTTTCAAAGAATTTTTTTTATGCCATTATAGCAATTTTTTCTTGTTTTAAATATATGAATAAAACAAATTTTAATGATGTTTAAGTTAAAAACAAGAAAAACTGTTTGCCATCGGCCTTAATATCTTACTCAATTTTGCTTGTCAAGTAAAGTATCCTAACATTTTTACTTGAAAATAAGACAAAAATACTGATTCAATTTCTGTAGTGCAGAGAGCTGTGTAATAAATCAATAAATCATGAAATTGGGTCATATTATAATTCTTCCCTAACAAAATGTCTTCTGACCTGTAGTTTTACAATATATATTGAGTGAAGATGGACCAAATAATCTAGCTATTTAACACTGTGATAGACATCATGCGCATGTCCTGTTGAGATATATTAGATGTATTATTATGTATGACCTCTGACCTGTATTGGCCTGTATCTGTGAAGTTTGTGCTCAAGAGCAAATGACTGTCTAAGGAGCAACCCATGTGTAAAAAGGCAACAAAAACACATTTAAAGGCACCATTGGAATGAAGTGAGTTACCAACTGAACAAACACATCTCCAAGCAAAAACGAGCACAATAACACTGAAAACCCAGCTGTGTACAGCTCTGAAAAAGGGGCTTGTCGAAAAAAAATATCCGACTGTGTGAGAGGATACATCGTTTTGTCTTGGTCTCATCACCAGCAACAAATGTACAAACGAACAAAAAAAACAGTAGACAATCATCATCTGGCTGTACAATCTATACACGGTGCCCTCTAGAGGCCAGTTTCTCTTCCTGCACATCCTGAGAATAACGCTCAGTCTCGACAACAATGTTCTAAGAACGTTCCTCCAACATTGTCCAGCAAATGTTTCCTTGGTTCATCCAACATTCCTCATGCCTCTGAGTAAGATTTCTGTGCACTGAGTTTTTCTTTTTTTAGTTTGACTCCATCCACCAGCTCAAAGTTGTAGTTCTCCAGAGCAGAGAGGTTCCTGTTTGTAGTGTGAGCGCACGCGCAGTAGAACAGCACGCCGCACACAGCACCCAGCAGGACTCCCACAGCACTCATCACTATGATGGTGATCAGGATGGGGTCCAAACTCTTCAGCATGGAGCCGCGTCCAAAACTCCACAGGGTGTTGTCAGTCCCCTCACAGTTCACTATTGAGAGAGAAAGACAGACAGACACAGAGAGATTGTGAGACCTGCATAAGCAAGCTCAGTTATATTAAATAAGAGATCAAATACAGTCATATGCTGGACATTATAGCAACCTTTAAATATCTAATCATCCTTAAAACATGATACATTTAATTGAGAAGGAAAATACAAAATACATATTCAATTAAGTATTAAACTAAATATTTTTTCCTAAATGCCATTAGCAATTTTTTCTCTTGTTTAAAATATAAATGAGTAAAACCATTTTTTTTTTACGTTTATGCTTAAAACAAGAAAACCTTTGCCATTAGGTTTAATATCTCATACAATTTTGCTCAAGTAAATGTACATTGTGAAAAATGTTTTTTTTTTTTTTTTTTTTAAAGTTGCTAATAAAGCAGATTATTGGTGTATGTTGTACAGGGAAATACTATTTCAGTTTACCTTTTAAAAAAATCATGTTTAATTGTGCAACTTGCCACTTCTTTGTAATTGTTTGTGAAATTTACTACCAATGTCTGAGTAAAAACCAGAGTAAAATTTTCTATACCAATTTTTTAAAGTGTGTTTTAAAATATTTTCACTTAAAAATAAGACAAATTGCAATTTTTTTTCCCAGTACACAGAGCTGTGCAATTAACAATTAAATTAGGTCTTATTATAATATTTTCCCAATAAAATGTGGGTCTTACCGATCTCATCAACTTCATCTTCATCACCTTCTGTATTATCTGGGTCTGAAATGCAAACACACACTAATCAAGGAGATGAACTCCATTCAATTTCATTCATATTCCTTGTAGAGACATTTTCAACATACAAATGTTAAAAAGGTGTGATTTATCTCAGAGCTGATTGGTTTGGTTCAAGGGTAAGAACGCTATTATAGAAAATGCCTATGGAAAAAATCAATACATCTGGAATTAAAGCGATAGTTCACCCAAAAATTACAATTCTTTTATCATTTATTCTCCTCATGTCATTCCAAACCTGTATGACTTTCTTCCTTTTGCGGAACGTAAAAGAAGATATTTTGAAGAATGTCGGGAACCAAACAGCTTTGGTTCCTATTGGGTTTCATTAAACTCGATCTGATTACCAACATCTTTCAAAATATCTTCTTTTATGTTCCGCAGAAGAAAGAAATGCATACAGGTTTGGAACAGCATGAACAATGATTTTTATTTTTGGATAGACTATTCCTTTAAGATCAATAAAAAAGTGTGTGGTCACTGTTGTGGTTATTATCATTTGATTTTTAATATAAGGGTGCAGATGTTTGATGATGTATATTGATGAAGGTTTTAAGCTGGTGAGAGAATCTGCTAATAAAAGGAGGGCAGGCCAAACAGAAAGAAGGAGGGGCTAAAATAAAGAGGCGTGGTCAAACATACCCTTGCACTCTTCAGGATCCACTTCATCCAGTATCTTTATATCATCCAGTGAGATGTAACCAGATTCTGAAGGATCCACTTGAGCCTCCAGGATCACCTATCATGCACATGCAGAAAAAGAGTTAGTATCATGTTGGAATCAGGATGTGCGGCTCATAAAGTGGCCATCAGTACCTGATAAGGAGTGTCTGCACTGGGAATCAGAACTCTTCCTTCCCTCCATCTGCTTTTCATCTGGCCGTTCACAGAGCGGATCAGAAGCTCTTTGTCCTCTCTCTTCTTCCCAGCCACTTCTAATCGTTCTATCTTCTGCTTGATGTTCAGAGTTCCCGTGTGTTTCTCAGTGAAGTGGTACCAGAAAGACATGCACAGGTCTGAGTCCGGGGCTGTGACCGGCAAACTGGCCAGTCTCGCCACACTTCCTTTTCTCGCCAGTTCTTCATCTGTCTCCGTTTCTGTCTTTCTCTCAATCTCTACCTGCGCGTTTGTGTTAGAAGCTGCATAAATGAAGTTGTGAGGCATCCCTGAAACAGAAGCGAGGAGCTTTAGCATTAACATTTAGCATTTTATCTCATATGCTTCCCTATACTTTAAAATAAAAGTGCATTTAGGAATTCATAAATCTATATTTCATGCTATGCTGATGTAAAAGTCAATTATTCTTACCTGTGTGGTCCAGATTAGGCAGTTTTTGATCAGTGTGTTTGCTGTTGTTATTTATATACCATTCAGCTCCTTCACCTCCATCTTGACTCCATCCACAGTAGGAGGGGATATCAGCCCAGCCAAAGTCACAGGCAAACCAAATATATGCTAAACAGGAGCACAAACAAAGTTAAATCAACTTTACAGTACTTCGCACCGAATTTACTTTCCATTCAAACCAACTGAAGATGTTTTCAAGTAAGCTACAGTCAATGCAGTATGATACTGAACACCCTCTATCCTTTTTGGACTGCTGGTAGCTTATTAGTCAAAGCTCTTGGCATGTATTCAAAAGGTTGTAGGTTCAAACCACAAAGGGGAGTGAAGTGCATTAAGCAAGCCTGTATCTGCCAACAGATACTGCAGCGAAATCTGCTAAATCACCAATAACCAGTGGCCAATTGCACAGTACTGTATCTAGATATCACATTCTCCAATGACTCCAGTAAATCTAATGATCTAGGTCATTTTTAGGAGCTTTCCACATGCAATGTGTTTCTGTGTTGTTGTTTCATAAACATCTAAGCATCCTTAAAACAAGACACATTTAACTGTGAAGCAAAAGTCAGAGATTTCAAAAAATATATCTTGTATTGAGTATTGAATTCAGTATTTTTCTCATGCTATTAGCAATTTTTCTAAGTATAAATCTGTAAAACAAAATCTATTGTTATAAGTTAATGTGTAAAACAAGAAAAACAAGTAAACCGCATGAGGCAGTTTTTAGAAACCATAAACTTTTCGCAACCAATTTGTTTCTGTGCTGTTGTCGATGTTTTAAGTGTTTTATTGTGAAGGAATTTTCACAATTAAATTACAAAGTGTTATTATTTTGACATCATGAAGGTGACAGTCAGAAGTAAAAGACTCTGCAATATTTTAATTTTTGCATAAGGCTTTTACAAAGTTAAACAGCTGGATTAATTATAATTATAGCATGTAATTATGCAGCACAACCCTTGGTGGCAGTAGAGATTTTGAAATGGAAAACCCCAAAGAGAGGATTTTGTTCCTCATTTCTGTCAGGCTAATAAGGTATATGTATGCTTCCGTAATGTGATTTTGTAGGAATTATATTCAGCCACTAAAGAGAGTACCCATTGAGGGTGGACCACTTTTGTTTTACGACAACAGCAACACTCCAAATTGTTATTGCCACTACAGATAATTGTCTATTTTATGTGTGTGTAGTAGTTTCTCACCAGGTACTGCTTCCATCTCCA
Source organism: Cyprinus carpio (assembly GCF_018340385.1). Taxonomy (NCBI): domain Eukaryota; kingdom Metazoa; phylum Chordata; class Actinopteri; order Cypriniformes; family Cyprinidae; genus Cyprinus; species Cyprinus carpio. The sequence goes on along the minus strand of NC_056598.1, from coordinate 24,885,497 downwards.
TAAATGGCTCTGCCACTGCAGTTTCTAAGGAAAACAAAATGCAGAAAGTGCTACAAAGTTAATGAAATACAGACTCGTTAAATTCCATTTGCATGTTCTGTATGTTTATATTTGGTTTATGTTTTGTCACTCTGTCATTCACTAAACGCTGGAACAACTGAAACCACATGCAAAAATAACACACTCTGGGTGGCCTTATAATGAAATTTCATCTTAAATACATTTAATCATATACAGTGAAAGAGTAAGAAAATATGCATTACAGCTAAAACTGAGGTACATATGTAGCCTATATCTGGCTAATGACAGCTCTGTAATGTGGATTTGTTTTGAAGGGGTTTCATATGTTTGCGATGGTTTTGAGGATGGCTTTGCTTGAGGATATTTGCTGCCATTTTCAAAGGTGAGAAAGTGTTTTAAGGAGCATGTCATATTTGCAGAGAGAGAGACGACAAAAGGCTGGAAAAGAAAGGTTATGCAGAAAGCCCTTATATGGTGATGATTTAGGTGTGATTTATGCAAATGACTAACCTTGGACATACGTCTGCTCATTTAGAATACTTGTGAGAAGTGCATATGTGTGTATAAATACGAAATATTCCACACAATTATTAGTGAATGAGACCCGTTGTCTTCATTCTGCAGTGTGTTGAAATGATAAATGCGTATTTGTTTGTTTGTGTAATCTGATAGGTCACAGTTTAAGACATTGTTTGTATGTAACCTGCTGGGTCGTAGTTGGTCTGTGCTTCACTGTGTGGGTGTTTGTATTTAAAACCTTTTGGGTCATATTCTGTCTCTCTGTGGATGTTTGTGTATGTGAGTTTTTGCTTTCTTTGTGGGGACTTAAATGTCCCACAGTGATAGTAAAACCTGAAATCACAAACGTCATTGGGACCTCGCATCAGTCCCTATTATGAAAACAGCATAATAAAGTGAGTAAATAATGTCTTAATTAAAATCTAAAAATACCATAAGGTTTCTCTTACGAGATGAGGTAGTGTTATGCTTTAATCAACATAATTAGCTCATAGATGTCAATGATGTGAATGCATGTGTGTGTGTGTGTCTAACCTGTTGTGTCATAGTCCGTCACTGCTTCGCTGCGGCAGCTGCCATCATCATCGCAATTCTCCACTGTTGTTGGAATTATGGTGGTTGTTGGAATATTCCCTGGAGCGCTGGTGATGGTAGCTACCGTAGTTTCCATGGTGGTGGTGAGGGGAAGAGGCGTTGTGGGCTCTGAAAAGAGATCAGGGATTTTTAGATAGGCAAGTTATTTACAGTAAAGGAAGCTTTCACAAATTATACACCATTTCAGCAATTTTGGTAATTTGGAATAGGATGAGATTCCTCTAAGCTCTGTGATTGGTTGGTTTGGCTGTCACTCACCTTGCAGGTCACATCCTAAAACCTCCAGCCTTAACCCCATGCCTTCAGGAGAGCCACGCTCAGGGTAGATACGCAGGAAACGCATGAGCACTGGATCAAAAGTACGTACTTCTGGTGTGTCATGGTTCTGATTACCCATAAACACCTGGATATGTGAAAAAATATCACTTTCTTTAGAACATTTTGTGTCTGTCTGCTTAAACAGATGAACAAGAACTGCATTTCATTCACACCAAGAACAATAACTATGAAGATAACTATAACAATAACGATAACCATAACGTTTACTATTATTAGCGTCCACACAAATAGATGACAATGACGTTGAATACGCGATACAGGCATGTTCTTCTGCTGCTTTAAATGCTCGATCTCTTTAAAGTCAGGTGGATTCTATGGAATCCTGGTTCCTCCACTGAATAAAAAATAAAAAAAGGTAATTGTGATTTTTTATCTCAGACTTTTTTTCCTCAGAACTATAAGACAGACTCGCAATTCTGAGTTTTTCTCGCAATTGTGCCTATATGTCACGCAATACTGACTATCTAACTCGCAACTGTGAGTTTACATCACACAATTCTGAGAAAAAAGTCATAATTGTGAGAGAAAAAGTCGCAATTACCTTTTTTATTTTTTATTCAGTGGCAGAAACGGGCTTCCATAGAATTCTGATTGGCTCTCAGTGTTTTTACTGTTCATAAGCTGGACAATTTTGTTGAATCAGCTGTCTGGATTTCCCTATTCATGTAAAATTAGGACTATTACTAAAACTTTATAGTGTATCTATCATTATAGTTATTGTCCTTGGTTTCAATGAACATTAACTGCAACGATAATTATATAAATTACAGCGTTTTACTAATCATTCCAATTCCATGAGAATAGGGAAGTCCAGACCACAGCTATAATGTTAACGACACAGAAAAACTAACAACACTTTCAAAACTTTTTTTTTCAGTTGATTAATGATGAAAACAAGTACAGCCAATCAGAATCCACTTGACTTTGAAGAGCTTGAGCATTTAAAGTGGCAGATAACATATATACAGTGAGTGATTGTAACAAACAGAATTTTACCATCCGTTGGTGTGAGCCCTAATGTAATTATAGTTATCATTACAGATATCATTCTTTGTGTGAACAGGCTTTTACACATGCAATACCTTCACTTTGTTGCTGTTCTCCTCTAATATGTGGTTCCAGTCTGTTCCATTTGGGCTGTGTGTAACTCTGAAGCGTTTGATGAAAATATTCCCATCTCTGTATTTCCCTCCTTGCAGGATGAGACCCGATACCATCCGCTGGGCCCCAAGATCCAGCTCCAGTGACTGGTTCTTTACGACATTCTGCTGGTGAGCAGCCACCCAGCCTGTTCGGCCGGTTAGGAGCCGGGCCTGCTCTGGGAGCCAGCCCCTCTCTGCCGACGGCCACACTGTGATCTGAGAGTCCGAAATCTGACCCGAAACCATCCCTAGCATACTGGAGCATGGAGCATCTGAGAGAAGGAGTGAGAATATGAGCTTTTCTAATGAAAGGAGCACCAATATTCTGAACCACAGGAAAAAGACATAGAGCTACTTCTACCTTTCAGAAATGGTGAGAATGTATTAAAATAAACACACACACATTCAGATGAATCTCTTGATGTCAGTATTAGGTGTCAGTGAACAGAGAGGGGAGTCATTCTCTAATGATCACACACGGAGTGAGCGAATCTGGGGGAATTGAAAGTGACTCAGTGCTACAAACCACAGCAACACCTGCTGGGATTTCTTAGTGATGTCATGGCTGAATCTCACTACAAAAAATCCTCTGCTATGAGTGTGTGTGTGTGTGTGTGTGTGTGTGGGATGAGATACCTGATATTTTACATCCGTACACCTCGAAACGCATGCAGATGCCTTGTACCCAGGACAGAGGTCGAATACGTAGGTAACGGGTCAGGGTGGGTTTGGGCAGCCTGGCGCGTACCTCATCTGTGGGATTTTGATTTCCATGAAACACCTGAGAAAAAGAGAAATGAGACATGTATCATATTCCTCCTCCTTTTCAAGTGTTTCTCCTTACCAGTGTTCAGCTTTAAAATAGTTTTATTGGCATGACTGTTTTACACACATTATTGTCAAATAATCTACACAAATAACAAAAAGATAAATGTAAAAAATGTTACAATAAAAAAAAAAAAAAAAAAAAAAAAAAAAAAAAAAATATATATATATATATATATATATATATATATATACACACAACTATATAAACTTTATATAAGAATACAAAGTCTCCTATGCTCATGAAGGCTGCATTTGTTTGGTCAAAAATTCAGTAAAAATAGTAATATTTTGAAACATTATTAATATTTAAAATAACTGTTTCCTGTTTTAATATATTTTAAAACGTAATTTATCTCTGTGATGACAAAGCTGAACTTTCAGCATCTGATTTGATGCTCAAGAAAATTTTCTCATATTATTAATGAAAATAGCTGTGCTGTATTTTTTGTAGAACCCATGTTATTTATTTTAATTTAGATTTATTTGGAATAAAAATCTTTTGTTACATTATAATTTCTTTACTTCACTTTTGATCAATTTAATGCATCCTTTCTGAATTAAAAGTATTAATGTCTTGACAGACTGAGACCATACTTTTGACAGAAGTGTAAAATTAAAGATAAAATCAAATAAAATCAAGCACTTTGTAATAAAAATACAATACATTAATAATCAAAAAAAAAAAAAAATGCTCACCATCGGTTTGGTTTTGTCTTTCAGCATAATCCAGTCCTCTCCGTTTGAGCTCACACTGATCTTGTATGTTCTGACGTAGTATGCTTTCTTCGTTTCCTTTGAAATGGCACCTTGTGTTCCTATGGCCGTCACATACCGCAGGAAACCCAAGTCCACCTGTGAGAGATCGTAAGAAAGGGCTGTTACTCTCTGGTAAGTGTTTTTGTGTGTGCGGTAATGTGTTGTTTTAACTGCACTCTTCAGTGTGTGTTGGGGCAGTTGTCATGTAACTGCTAGTTAATCCCCCTCAGACGCACTGCACTGATTCACTCTCAGATCGTTAGTATGATCTATGATGTGTTCACTGCATAGCAGCAGTGCAGTGCAGTGTCTTGTCCGGGGGGCTAAAAGCTTAACTTGATTTACCAAAGTAGGACATGTTCCTGGATCAATGTCCTTGTTCCTCATGGAACAACATTGCCAAAATCCCAACCGACCAGGACTTTAGGCTCAAGACTGGGATTCCCTCTGCTTTTGGAGAGCATTTTAGGGTTAAAGCTATGCCAGAGTGATAGAAATGTGTTCTAGTACAAACAAACAAATTTTGATCCAGAAACATGTGCTACTTTGGAAAAACATGTTAAGTCAGATTCCACACATGTGAATATGGTTTAATTACAGCCAATAAACTGCTGGAAGAACAATATGGACCAATAATAAATGTGAGGTTCCCACTGAAAAACTATCACTTCAGCTCTACAACTTGAACAAATTAACAGTTATCAAATTTATATAATTTGATCAGACTTGGCATATTAAATCTCATTTTATTTTAGTACAAAAAGTTTAGGTCAGGTAATACTAGCCACTGTATGACCAAAGAGGTATTTCTAGTCTTATTCCATGTGTGTGAAACATAACCTTCGCCCCTTATGTCTATATTGACATAAACAAACTCCTCTGTCATAATCTGAATCACTTTTAACAATAACTGGCCAATGAAGCTAAACACACCCTCAGAATTTTCAAAGCATCATCCATCATGGTCTTATATGGTTTCAGGTTCCGAGAATCTCCATTTTCTTCCCTCCTCAAGTATTACAAGAAGTCTGATCTATGATCTAACAATGACCACATACTGTAACACTAAAACGTGGTCAAAGATCCAGGTCAGAATGACAAATCATGTTGTCGTGGAGCAATTCCTGCATTAAATCTAGCATGTCAGTTATTGTCTGTCTCTCGAGTGTGTGCGTGACTCGTGAGATAAATTAAACTCAACTGACGCAACAGAAGTGTGCATAAATAGCCTATTGAGAGAGTTTGGCTTGATGCAAGCATTCCTGGCACAAAACTTCACATCTCTCTCCCACTGCTTTCCACCCAGGTCTCAGTGAGCAGATGCGCCAAAACCGCACTGCTGCCATCCCTTTCTCACTCTTTCTCTTTCTGTCTCTCTCTCACTGAACAGGAAGGTATTATGAGGCTAATTGCTTTTCAATATTGTGTTGTATCAGAAGCGGCCGAGCTGCCAACTGGAGCCAGCCACCGCTAACAAGATCAACAAGTGTTAACAACCTTTAACGAGGGAACAATGGCAGGACAGAAGCAGAACCCCTCAAATGCCAGAATCTAAAGACAAACATGGACACTTTTTGTAGAAAACAGGACATTGGTGGGTGTGAGAGAGAAATAGAGAATTTAAACAGGAAAGGGAAGAGGCATAAGGAAAGAGGAAGACGCTACTCTACTGACCCTCATGCTGCTTTGCTTTCTTGGGATAGTTTCCAGGCTGAGGCCAAAAGACAAGACATAGTGTGATTCAAAAGTGCCCCAGGACAAGGATCACTTGTTCAAAGGCAGGATTATGAAGAATTTGGACAGGGAAGATAGATAGTTTGAGAGAGGAAGTGAAAATGGAGGATATTAAACACTTTGACGTTGCCTGCCAGATAGTTTGCCTCACTTCACACATTCGCTGTGCTTCTCACCAATAGGGCGATGACTCCAACAACAATTTACCATTCTAAAGAGACCAAGCAGAGTGGTAAGGTTAAAGTATAGTTTACCCAAACATAACAGTTCAGCATTTTCATTCCAGTGTCAACTACTTTTTTTTAGTTAAATGTCAATTTAAAACAATGTCTAGGTTTCCTTTATTTATAATTACAGTGTACTATAAGGTATTAAAATGTACCATAAATGTACTATAAAATGTACTACAAATGTAGTTTGTATTCATTATATGTGCTATTTTTATATCAGTAAGATTGTATGAAGATCTGTACTTTGATTAAACATTAAATTGATCAAAAAATTTGTAATTTGTAATTTGTAATGCTACAAAAGATATTAATTTTAAATAAATGCTGTTCTTTGGGACTTTCTTTTCATTAAGGAGTCCTGAATAAATGTAAATGTTAGTAAATGTTATGCAGCACTGTTTTCAATATTGATATTGAAAATAATAAGAAATGTTTCTAAAGCACCAAACCAGCTTATTGGAATGATTTCTGAAGGATCATGTGACACTGATACTGAAAATTCAGCTTTGCATCACAGTAATAAATTATTTTAAAACAAGTTATTTTAAATTGTAACAATATTTCACAATATTACTATTTTTACAGCATTTTTGATCTTTAAAAATCTTACTGACCTCAAACTTTTGAAGTGTATATGTATACAAAGTTATGTGTTGTTATGTAAATATATGGGTAGAAATTTTCACCATTATACTGGTGATAAAGCCAACAGGATGAGTAGCAAAAAAAACACATCCAGAATATATTCTGCATGAAAAAATATATTTTTAACATGTTTCTATTTGCATATCAGATTTTAGGGAGTTAAGTTTCTTATTACCTAATTATATTGTTAAATATCATGCCCCAATATCCTTAATGGTTAAAATATTACTCTCATTCTCAGAGGAAAGCAGTGACCTTTCACTAGTTCACTAGTTCAACTCACTCCTGCTGCTAAAAAGAAATCTGTGCTAGAACCTTGTGGTCAGATTTGGAGGAATGACCTCTTTCTCTGTCTGTGTCAGAATGAAATGTGTTGTCCAGATGTGTGTCTGTTTTCTCAGTAATGTCAGAAACGATGGCCTACTGTCAGCACGAGCACTGTCTATGGTTGCTCCATAAATGTCCTCTTTCAGAGAGGAAACCCTTCCTGCGTGTACTGCTGTGAGAATGACAACACGCCAATCAAATTCCTTGTAGAAACAAAGAGCCAGGAAAACCCTTTCCTTCTGTGTATGCACGAGTGTGTCTGACTAAAGTGGTATTGCAGATTTTACTTTTATCACATAAATGTCTCCAGATTAGATAATAAATCAAATCAAGATATACGATATTAAATAAAAAAGAACAATTTGTAAATATTTATTTATTTATTTATTTATTTATTTATATATAATTAAATAATTTATTTTTATTATTTATACCAGGTCAGAAATTAAATATTACTCAAAATGATTAACCAGCAAGGATGCACTAAATGGATCAAAAGTTACAATAAAGACGATTCTATTTCAAATAAGTGCTGTTCTTTTGAATGTTCAGCAAAGAAATCTAAAAAGAATGCATCACAGTTTCCACAAAAATACTGTTTTCAACATTGATAAGGATAAGAAATGGATCATGATGTGACACTGAAGACTGGAGTAATGATGCTGAAACTTTAGCTTTGCATCAAGAAAATGAAAATTACATTTTAAAATATGTAAAATAGAAAACAGTTATCTTAAATGCAATTCATTTAATTGTAATGTAATTGTAATGCAATTCATAAAAAAATTCTACCAGTGCCAAACTTCTGAACAGCAGTGTGTGTGTGTGTGTGTATATATATATATATATATATATATATATATATATATATATATATATATATATATATATATATATATATATATATATATATATATATATATATATATTCAGTTTTTATTTAATAATACATTTTGATTAACACTGAATACTGACTTTGATTTAATATCCAGTCTGCAAATGTAATGGACATTGAGGTTCGAGTCTTGGCTGTGATGTTCTATCCCATCTTTGTCTGTCTTATAATTTCATGATACTGTGTTCTGTCCAATACAAAGCCCAAAATAAACAGCAAGGGGGTACTATCATTTTTAGGTGCACTATCACATTAAATGTGAAGTCAATTCTTTAAGGCCAAACACGAGCACCCACTCATGACTGTCAAGCACTGTTTTCCCCCTTTATATAACTTCAGTTATTTTTAAATATTTTGTCTATGTACACATCCGAGTATGTCGTGTCTTGTCTGGTAAGATGAAACAATGTGTGTGTGTGTGTGTGTGTACCTGTATCCACTCTCGAACAGAATCATCTGATGGCGTCCAGCCGTTTTCAGGGAAGTTCAGCCTGGAGCGCAGTGGAGACCAGCTGGGATTATACTGTGATGATGCAGTTATCCTGTCTTCTGTGATCTCACCACTTTCCATCCCTAAAGGAGACATACACTCACCTACACACACACATACATACAAATATATTGTGAGTAGTGTCATGTTTTTGAAGTAATAAACCACACACATGGCACTTTCATAAAATTTGAACGGACTTTTGAGAACATTTGAAGTGGTCTCCTCTATTTGAGAGACTCATAAATCATGCTTTTGATGAATCTGATACTGTCAGAAGGTTTGGGTTTAGTAAATATAATTTCTTTGGTAAATATCAGTGACTGTCTATGTGAGTGTGCATGTGTGAGAAACTAAGAGTCAGATCTGCTCTCTTCTCACCACAGGAAGTTAATATTAGTCTTTCATGTTTGGCCACAGATGTAGTGACCCGTGTGACCCTCGTGCCCTGTGTGGCAGGGCGATGAAGATGAATTATAAACGGACAGCCTCACTGCACTTTATTACACTGAACTGAAAGCACACACATACACAGCTTTGTGAAGTGTATTTGAGCTGGGATCAGGTCTCAAAGGATCGTGGGTGTTACTTCAGTGCCATCAAGCACATTATTGCCACATTATTGCTAACAGTCTCAGTTAGTGTGTGATTCTCAGAAAACTTGATAGATGGGTTTAATAAAAGCACCAGACTGAGTGAGCTGAGAGCGCAGAAATATCAACAGCAGTTCTCTTTTCATTCTCATCTAAATCAAGTAACATGCACTTCAATATCAGGAAAGCTGTCATAAAATTTTAAAAACCTTGTCACTTGATTTTTTAAAAAGAACACCATTCTATCCTGCCATGAAAAAATATATTATAAAAAATGCCATGTTATCACAACATGGCAACGTAATAAACACTATTTAACTGTAATGTAAACTTCTGGTTACATTTTCCACATTTTTTTTTTTGAAGTGAGCTAAAGATGATTTTCCTTTTAATTGACATCTTGCACTGCCAGACCTGGAGGAAGACCAGATGCTTGACGAACCAGCTGTGGAGTCTAAAGATGAAGATTAATCTGGTCTGCGTTTTCCAAAAGCATTGTATGTGTAAAAAGATTGTAGAAACCATTGCCACCAATTTTCTCTGTGATCAATTTAGGCTTATGATGCTTTTTGGAAATGCAGCCCTGGGCGTTATATTATTTGATAACTGATTGTAGAAAACCTTTTCTTATTGACTGAGAAAACTGAAAGAATTACTATTTTGATATGTACTTGATGCAAATTATGGTTTATTCATCAAATCAACAGATAAGAAAATGTGATACAGAAGATTAGTAAAAACAACTGAAAAACTAGTATGTGATTCTTCAAATAACATATGAATGTTAAATTAATTTTTGATTAAACACTTAACAAGTAAAGTCAACAGGAAAATTTGAAATGATTGAATACAATGAATTGATTAATTCAGTCTTGGACAGTCGACAATGAGATCTATAGTTCACGTCCAAGATTTTTTAGCTCCCAATTCAGCTTAGTTTTCTCTAATTCCAGTTTTTGTATTTCTAATTGCAGTTTGACTTTTTCCAGTGTCAAAACTTCATACTGTTTTTCCAAAACATGGTTCAAGGTTATCTTGCTTGGAGGGTCTTTCTTTGTCTCAGATTCTGAGCCACCTCTTTCAGGAGTCACCTGGATACTGGAGGAACCTTTAACGAGGAAGTTAGCAGCATTAGGCAGGGATAGAAGCAGTTTGTTTGTTGTAAAAAAAAAAAAATCTCAGACGACACTATATGCTAGTTAACTAACTTGGTGAGTTACAACTCGTTTTAAGTTTGTAAGCATGAGTTTTACCTGTGCTGCTTGGCTCTGGCACATCTTCTTCTTGAGTGACTAAAGTAAACAAAAGAGAGAAGAATGTTACTTAGCTATGAGTTAAATGATAAAACAAAATTCCAAAACCACTGAATAGTATTACAAAGTAGGAAAACAAAGCAAAACAATACAAACAAACAAATATATCACTTTCTGAGCTACCAAACACTAGCAAAAACATTGCTACTCACGAGAATGTCCAAGCGGAGATAACATGATGGATTTTGAGGCAATGTATCTTCCGTAGCTGCTGGTAACGTCCTGTACATAACTCCGGAGATTGGCACCCATATATATTTCAATAACCATTTACATTGTCCTCTTTAGGTTGGTCCTCCTCCACTTGCTTTATTTTTCCCTTGTACCTTGTTATTGTGGTCCATGTGGTTTTTCTTATTTGCATTACAACCACTAAATTTGTTCATTAAAAACAAATATTAAAATTGTATGCAGGATATTTTTAAATTTGTATATAAAATGTAAATGTTTTAGTAAAGAGAAACTAATCCACTAATTTTTCCATAATGCAATACAAATAAGAATGTCTTACTAAAGACAACCATGAGCTTATTTTACAAAACAGGCTTTTCCCAGTGACTAAGATGCAGTCCCAGAACTCAAAGCTCCTTTCATGGTCTAAAACAGCCGTTTTCAATTCCAGTCCTTCAATTCCAGTCCAGTCTAAAAAGACCATTGAAACTAAGTTGCAAAAACATCTCTTTCACTCTTGTGACATCACAGTAATCAAGCCTGCACCTGCTGTCTAATATTGAACTCAAGAGCTAATTCACTATGGATACGCTTACAGAGGTCACTTATATAGAGAAGCCTTTAAAGCACAGTACCAAAGCAGCGTCATTAAGAGAGAGGTGGGAGAAATAGTCTAAGACAAGACAGACAAACATAAGACATTGACAAATTATGAAATATATGTACAAAATTAACGCTTTTAAGTGAAATTGATAGTCTCACGCTAACCTTGGTGTGGCTGAGGTGGGTCTGAGCTGGTTCGGATGCTGTAATTAGCTGAAAAGCCTTCCTTGGTGATAGCGTTGTCTGTGTGGATGCTTAGAGAGAGAACGCCGGTGTATGAGATCACACGACCTGGCTGTCTGGAACCACAGTATCGACCAATATGAGGCCCCACTGAGAGAGAGAGAGATGAGTTTGAACAATTTAGTGCACAATTCAATCACAAATTCAAAAGTTCATCATGCAGAACATTTCTAATAACCAAAAGAGCCATAATGTTTGTGATTTGTGTGTGTGTCTTTGGCCTTTCCTCTGGTTCTAAGACTTTACAAACTTCCTGCTTCTCTCAGCATGAAGTCTGAAAGTCAGCACTGTTTTTTCACCCTCAAGTTCCTGTTTTTTTTTTTTTTTTTTTTTTTGTCTATACCTGTAGGATATCCGTCCCATATCTCCAGATAGTCAAATCTGCAGACGGCCCCCGCAGGTGCGGTTGTGTCCGGTTCCATATCAAAGCTCTGGAAGTCCAAAACTATCTCTGCCATCTTGGGTGCAAAGATGATGAAGGTGCACTCCAGGTTGTTCGGATACTTATCAGGGAAACCAGGGGTTTGAATCACTCCGTTTGGCTCAGTGAAGTTTTTGGAACATTCAGCACCTGCACAGAATGTAAAACAACAAGTGTCATAATGTAAATGCACAATATATGTCAAAGAATATAGTAACCTGCATATACAAATAGCATTAAAAGAGAATCAATATTTTGATTAAGTGACCATTCATTTTGTGTTAGTGTGTGTGCATGCGCAATGTAAGATCTTTGTGTATGTGTGTGTGTTTTCTGATACCTGTGCGGTGTATTTCATAGCGGATACTGAATCCGGCTCCAGTGCTTTCATAGTCGGAGGTGAATTTGATGAATAAGGAGTTTCCATTAGAGATAATCGGAGATGGAGCGATTTTGCCGCAGAACCTCCCGAGAGACAAAGCGTTCTCATCCACACCATCAAACACCTGTACAAAATCATACCTACACACAAACACATAAACACTGTTTAGTACAGTACAGTTGTTGATAACATACACACACACACACACACACACACACACACACACACACACACACACACACACACACACACTATAATACATAATTATCTATGTTTATGCATTTAAAGACTTTAATGCATTTTTATGTCATTATTTATATAATTTCTACTTTTTTCTTGATGTGACCATGAATACATATCATAATGTATTATGAATAGCTTTGAAATGCCTTTAAAATGTATTATATACACACATGCTGCATAGAAAGTATAACTGGAAACTCTGAAACATCTTCCCCCGGTTTCATCTTAGAGTAACTATTGCATGACTCATTTAGACTCATTTTGATGACTCCTACAGCATCAGCTCCAACAAAACCACCTGAAACATGAGGCATTTCCTGCTGACATGACACTCGTTTTACAAACAGCACCCCCCTGAGTACATTCGTGCTCTCTTGCTCTCCTGTAACCCAAGACACTGATGGTCAGTGTGATCTCTGACCTCTCACCACAACGCGACCCTCTGTGGGAGCCGAAAGCGTGCTTCCTGCCGTTCAGACAGATCGCTCACAACCTGGACTCGAGTTAAACTCATGATCTGGGTAATTTAATGAATCATAAACTACATAACAGGAATCCCAGCAGAGGAAGGTGTCCCAACATGTTAAATAAATTTATATTTTTCTAATCGTAAAAGGATAGTTCAGACCAAACTTAAAATCCTATCTTCTTTTACTTACTTTCAAGCTGTTACAAATCAGTATGAGTTTCTTTCTTCTGTTGAGCACAAAAATATATTTTGAAGAATTCTGGCAACCAATAAGTTGCTGGTAGCCATTGACTTCCATAGTGTTTTTGTCCATACTATCAAAAGTCAATGGCTTCCATCAACTGTTTGGTTACCAACATTCTTCAGAATATTTTCTTCTGTGTTCAAAAGAGTGTAATGATAACATTTTCATTTTTGGGTGAACTATCCCTTCAAGAGGAAATCTGTATAATACTAATTAATTTAATACAGATTGTTTTGCAGTAAGTTTGGAGTAAGTTTCTCCATGTTTCTAATGAACTGAATGAGAGTTCAGTGCTGCAGTGTGTTTTATCTGATAAGTGTGTGAGAGAGAGACAGTGATTACAACAGACTCATCCACTTTCTACAGAGAAGGAAACTCAGAAACACAATGTCTGTGATTTTGGATTGAAAAATATCCTACTATTGGGCAAGACACACAGCGGGATGTGAAAGCTGCTGATATAGTAACTTATTGAGAGTAAAATAAACTAGTGATGAAACTGTCAAGAACCATGGTTCTGTTCTGGAGGTTTGCAGCAGATCCCTACAGAAACGAGAATGCATGAAAAAGAGGGGAAAATGACAAAGTGTGAGTGTCTGATTATGTTTTACAATAAAACCCTGAAAGGTAGGGGCAGAAAATAATAGGTAACAATAACTCATAACAACAGATCATAACATTAAACCATTAAAATCATGACAATAGAATAGTGACTGCTACTTGGGTGTTGTGGCTGATAAATAGGTGGATGCTATACAGTTGAAAGGTGCTCTGAGTGTTTTTTTTTAGCTTGTTACTATGTGGTTGCTGGGGTTTTTAGAGTGTTACTGTATGTGTTTGCCAGGATGGTATCATTCATATCCATAGCATAAATAGTGCAAAGTTACACGCCAAAGTTTAATACCTAAGAGTTAGCAGTTCAAATCTCTATCACCATGTATGAGTAATAGTAATAGTGATGCTTGCCTTTTTCAATAACGTGTGTGTGAAAGCAAATGTGTTCCGGAGGACTGTTAAGAAGGCATAGAGAGAGAAAGAGAGTGTCATTAATGATTAATATGTGCAGAATTATTAAAGCATTCCCTCACAACAAAGCCATTAATGATGAACATTATTTCTACTCTGTAAGTGTGTGTGTGTAGAGGGACTGAGAGAAATCAGTCCTCAAGAATGCTGCAGTAAACTACTCGTGTTTTCTCTCCTGGAACACACATCATAAAACGACAAGCTAAACTGAAATGGAAAACTGCATTTCTGTCTCTACGTGGTATATGAAGGTTATAGATTATGTGTGTGTGCTGTGGCACAGAAACATATGTGACTGATTTCACACTAATTATATTACTGTCTGAGGCCAGAGGCATCTGCAGGACCGACATCTCCAACGACCCCTCTGATAAGACAAGAATGCACTAGAAACACACACACTGGCCCTTTAAGACACTAGATAAAATGAGTACACAACTACTACTGTAAACAAATCAGGCAGGTTGAGCTAAGTATAACAGCAAGACTCTACAACAGAACCAAATATTTGATTTCTCAGCATGGATGTCCTCCTGTCAATTTGGTCCTTTTCAATTAACACAGTGCTTTATTGTTCAGCTTTTGTGTCCAGAGATAACCTTTGAAGATTTTACAATGAGAACTTAAGAGCAATGTTCTGCTGCATTCATGCCATGTTGGAATTACCATAATTACAAGATGACAACCTGTTCACATCCTCGGGCTCAGATATAATTTGTTTCCATGGCAACGTTCATAACGCCAAATTTGATCCATGTGCAGCTTTGTTGTTGATGACAGCAAAATAATTAAGCACTCCTTAAATTCACCATTATAAGAATAAAGAAAGCGTACCAGGTAGCATTGGCTATAATAAAATGGCATATCAAATATGAATATGAATATGGTGTGCTATCTAACTACATTTAACAGCAGAAGCCGCTAGCATTTTTGTCATCACAACCATCAAGTCTGAATTACAACTTGTAATTAAAAGTTCAATGAAGATGTGAATGGTTTCCACCAGTTAGAAGCTCACGCAGCATCTGAAAGCTGGAGCCAGCTCTGCTCTGTTATATAATATGTTGAAATAAAAGGCTGTTAGATTGTCCGATGTGTTTGTTCTCTGCAGTGAAGCACAGGAAGGAATGAATACCGTGTTCATGGTGGTCTCCTGGGCTTTTCCGCGGGGTTCGTTTAATAATGTTCACCATAAACTCTGCAAGTTTTGCCACAGCTAAAAAACTGACGGCAGTCCAAGAACAACACAGCAGCATCTGGTCCAAGTTAAAGTGAATTTCTGATTAACCTTCCTGTTCTGAGACGCACATTCATGCTAGTCCGTCCAAAACACACCAGACATTCCATAGCATGCTGTGTCGGACACAGATCAAACAGTTAAGCTCAGTGAATGTGTCTGAATGGATGGGAAAGTTCTGGAACTTCTTGGAATTTTGGGAGAAAATAAAGTAACACCAGTGCTGAGTTACTGTTTCGCACCAAGCTCAGGGTGTGAATGGTTGTTTTGAATAGTCTTGACTAATTATCCATCTGTATATCTGTCCAAATTGCAGTCAGACATGTGTGTTTATATCTATGGCAGTTTTTGTATTTCTTGTGAAACATGGAAGCTTTTCAAAGATCTCTGTTATGAGCTTGATAAACATCTGCAGTTGGAATCCTGTACATTTATATTCAGAGCAAACACATCAGGTGTGATTGAAAATGTGGTTTATTTCTGACATGCTACATAATTAGCCGCTTAAACCCAACACCAAGCTTGAAGACCATCAGAGTCTATGTTATGAATGATTTGGACTGATGATTCAGACTGACTCATCATCAAAGACTCTTCCGATTCTTATCTTTTCCGTTCTGCTTTTTTTGGGTCATTTTTTAATTAGAGACAAGTAAGCTTAGTGTGGATATATAGTGGACCGTATACTGTATACCGCCTATTAATTGTGATCTCATTACATATTTAAATTCGCAGTAAGCGTCCAATAAGCATCTCTGAAATAAAATACGGTTATTTTGAATTTATTCAATTCTGTGTAAAATGTCTTAAGGAGATTTTATTTAATCACCCTCATTTCGTTCCAAACCTGTATTACTTTCTTCTGTGCAACCCAAAAGAAGGTATTTAGAAAAATGTCTCAATATTTTTGTCAAAACAATGAAATTCAGTGGTCCAAAGTTGTTTTGGATGCCAATGACTTGGATTGTGTGGACAAAAATAGTTAAAACATTCTTCAAAACATCTTCCACAAAAGAAAATCATACAGTTTGAAATGACATGTGGGTAAGTAAATACTCTTTAAACTGTTAGTGAACAGTTAAATAATTAAACATTTGAAGCCTGATCAAATAATTAGTGAAGAAGGCGGATATACATTGTGGTTCATTTGTCACACTGGATACAGAACATTTTTGAGTGGATATAAAAGAAGTTGAGTGCATTGCATTGTGGGACACATATTTACACCAATGTGCTCTGATTGTATACTGTACCGTTTGGAGAAAAAAAAAAAAGATGTAGGTCAATCTAATACAGTGACTCATTCTGTAGTCACACACAAAAAAATCTGCATTTATGTATAATATACCTACTGCACACTTCTAGTGCGGTAGCATGCCGTTCTAAACATACCCTTCTTTTACATCTCCCTCATGCACACACACATACAAACTAAAGAAGATGGACTGAAAGAGAAAATGGATATAAAGGGATGGTCATGGTCTGTCTGTTGCTCTTTCATGCCCCCCTCAGGGGCCCACAGCAGGACATTCAGCATAAGGGACTTTTCACTGGTCCCCTGGCACTGAAATCTAACCCAATAGTAAAGCTAGGTCTGTGTGACTGACAGCTGCTGATTTACGCCCCATTTACGAGCTGTTTAAAATGACAGAGAGAGACTCATCAAATCCATCTCATTTATAAGATTCAGTCCTCACAAAACCTTGCGAGTGTTTGCGTGCTGATGCTGTTAACTAAACCACTGAAATGAGCCACAAGGCAATAACAAGCTCTGCCTCCATCCTCACTCTCATTTAATGTCATTGTCTGTCAGCCTCCTCATTAAGAAAACAATCAGCTTAATTACTCATGTGATGCTGGAAGCCTCATCAAACTGATGAAAATGAAACCATAAACAGCGTTCTATGCGCCCTTTCACATTTTTCTGTTTTGACTCCTCGCATTCTTGAGATTTCCTCTTGGGAAAACCATCCCCCTTTTTTTTCCTTGGGAAAAACAACCCTCTGAGTGATAAATGCAGATCCATTATCAAAGCCCAGGACGTTTGTTTTTAAACAGATCTAGTTCAACTCCTCCTTAATTTAGATCCATAAATATGAAATGTTTCATTTTCAACCAACAGGTGGCACACCTCAAGATCTGAGCGCCATACTGATCTACTTGGAAAGCAGGTAGATGTTTTGTGATACCAGAGACACTATAAGTAGAACGTAAACCAGTTGTAGAAAATAAACTGGAGAATAGGCGACTGAATGAACATATTGATTTTCCTAAAGAAAATCAATAGCCTAATCCTTTCCCCATTCAAGTCAATAGAAGCTGTACATGCATGCTTAGAAAATTGCTCACAAACAGACTCATTCCAGAAAGGACTTTGGTGACATTTATCATTTCTGACACCCAGGTTTCCCACAGGACAGAAATTTTGGTTAGACTTACTTGCATTCCCGGCTTTCCAGATCAAAATGCGGGTTGAAGTTGATGAGGATCTTCTGCTGTGGATCAGGTGCCTGGATCAGCCAGCTGCACTGCTGGTTCGCTAGGTATCCAGACGGGTAACCGGGAGAGGTCACATACCCAGAGCTGGTGATTGTGATTTTCCCACCGCAGGGACTTTCTAAAAACCAGAGTGGCACATTTATCGTTTTAACAACTGAAACTCAGGGTGTCATACTTAGATATCAGTCATAGTTCTGCACATTACATGCATATCATACTAGTAGCCTACAAATAATTGGTGACAAACTGCGCAAAAGTAACATGACACCCATAATGTCACACACAGCGCGCGCCTGAAAATCGATCAATGTATCAGAGCTGAACACAACACGCCGTGGACTAAGAGAGGGGTCACTGTATATGGGTGTGCATACGTGGTGCGCAGATATGCCACTGTGTCTGGGTGTTTTAGTCTGATAACACACACCCAACTCTCGCAAACACACACATACACATACGGAGCATCTCTGGTCTAAGCGCTGTCAAAACATGAATCGAGTAATATTTGATTTACACAAATTATCTAACTAATAAATAAAAATGAACATACAATAATACCATGTAGGTAAAAAAAAAACAAATACACAAATTAAGCAAATACAAAAATAAGAAATAGCTACACTGTAAAATCATTCGTCATGAGGTAATATCTAAATTAATTGGTTTTATTCAAATAATAACATTATTAATATCACCAAATAAAAATTTTAAGGATCGGATCAAATAGCTCATTATTGTAACAAACTGTAGCTACATTTTCACTTTTTACAGTGCGGAAACAGTCTGGTGTGAACTTATTTAAAGAATAAATTATGTAGTGCGTAACGAATCATCTCTCCCTTCATCAGATACGGTTTCTACCTGTTTCTGAAACAGCAGCCCTACAGGTGAGCATCGATAACAAACGACAGTAATAACCATAACAGAGCTCTCCTGTGCGCAGAGAAACCGTGCTGTGCCGACACCACAATAACCGACTCACCCGTTAGAGCGCGAGCCACGGACAATCCCGTTAGGGTCACACAGAGCAAACGCCAGTACATCCTCAAAGAAATCTGTTCTCTTGTATCCTCAGGATTTCGTGTATTAATAAATTTTGAATCCACACGGTAGTTAAGAAGCTGGAGAGAGATCCTGTCACTCTGATCAGGGAACCGCTGTCTCCTGTTCCATAACGCGAAGAAGAAAACTCACAGCCCTTTAAAGAGGGAGATTCTTGCACAGTCAGTCAGCGCTGTAAAATTTCATAATCCAAGTCTGGAGAGGCTTGACAGCGCGTCCTCGGTTCGTTGCCAGCGGGCTGTGGACGCTTCTGCGGGCGTGCGGTCGGGTCACTTCCTTAAATGACTGATTTCCGTTCTCACTGTCGCGGGTAGACGAGAACTGGTGCGTATATTTAGCAGGTTCTCTCTGGTGTGAAGGTGTCAGCATCCGATCTTAAGACTGGGGGTGTTAAAACTCTCGCAGCACTGGTGCTCTCGTTCCTCCTCCTTGAGAGAGAATGGGCAGGACTGGAAACGAGCAAACCCTCTAACCCCTTCCAGGCAGAGACGCCCGGTCTCTCTGCCAACCAGACACGGAGAGACAGTGAGCCAAACCAAAGAGACTTTGCGCTCCTCTGCGTGGGAGCGCAGTGCTCAAACAAGATGTCCCTCAAAGCAGGGTGCGAATTATGAAGGGTTCTGGGGGAGTTGGCACCGCTAACTAGGACCCCTAAAAAGAAATCAAAACAAAAGACTGAGGGAGGTCTTAAATGTTTGCCTCGTTTTTGTATATGCGTTTTTTATATACGCTTTCAAACATCATTTTAGTAACTATTGAAGTAAGATTACAAGTTACAGCTACAGTGCGCTTCATAGTCGAGAACAGAAGTCATTTTTGCCCGAGGTAACCATAGCAACAGCACGATACTCGGGCGTTTTGCGTTAAAATCAAAGCGCTTAATGTCACATATTAGACTATACATTAGAAATATTTCATAAAAATCAGTCAGTGTTTTGTTTTAAATATAGCTAAAAAGTCAGCCAATGAAACAAGATATTGGTGTTGCGTGAAACTAACCTCAACCAGAAATTTCTCACAGAACCCAAAAGCATATTGATTCCGTTGCGCCCTTACCATTCCTAACATTTGCATTTTATTTATTAAACGTGTTCATAATATGGATATATGTGTTGCTGTATTATTTATAGCCTATGTTTTTTGTAAGACTAATGTGAGGAACTCATTAAGCATAATGCGTTTCTGCACATCGCAATAAGGATTAGGAGCGCGCCAACTCCAGGAATCTGTTTCTCTGGCTGGTGACACAGTGACATAAAAATGTGTAGCACGTAGTCACTTTCAAGCTCAGAGCGCACCAGAGCAGCCAGCGCTGCAATCTGATCATCCACTGGGAAAGAGAGGAGAGAGGGAGAGAAAGAGAAAAGGTAGAGGGGCAAAACATAGAGGATTTGGCTATTGAAGAGTTCAGAGAGTGGCACTGACCCTCATCTCGGCTCTAATCCAGTAGCATTGAATAAATCACTCAATGATAAAAGTTTTGTCTTTGTGAAGAAAAAATTTGAATGTCATTACAAACCCATTTGACTTTCTTTATTATGTGTAACACAAAAGGAGATTAATAGAAGAATGTTCATGCTGCTCTTTTCAAAAAGTCAAAAAAGTGGTCCTTAGTGTAATATTGTGATTGATTTACACATCAGTGATGCCACTGATTCTTGAAACTCACACAATCAATTGTGAAGTTTTGCCAAACAGCCGCTCTTGCGTTCCTCAGAAGAAAGTAATGGGTAGGGTTTGGAATAACATTAGGGTGAGAAAATGATGACAGAATTAAAAAAAAAAAAAATTGGGGGCTTATTATCCAGTGGCAGACATGATTGTCGAAAGCCCTAGGCGATAATTAATCAAATAATTCTCTCAAGATTACTGAGCAGTTAATAAAATGTTTTTTTATGAAGTCAAGGTGCAAATACAACTAATCAATCAGAAGAGTTTTAAGTGCATGTCTTTATAATACAGAAGCATGGTTCAGTGTCAATGCTGGAAGGAAATAATGTAGCACTTTAAAATATATCATGGCACTGAGTGATTATTATCTAAAACAAATTCTGTGATCATACCGTCACTCTCATGCTGTACCAAACCAGTATGCATTTCTTTCCTATAGTATTTTAAAACTGTCTATGTCTTTTTTTAAATCGGTCTGTTTTAAACTCGTGGACAAAAACAGTTGAAAAATTCTTTATCCACAGTTTAAAGTTTGAAGCCTAGTTAATAAAAGATAATGCAGTGAATGGGTGCCGTCAAAATGAGAGTAATCCACATGACTCCAGTCCATCAATCAATGTCTTGCAAAAAAGCTGTGTTTGTAATAAACAAATCCATAATTTAGGCATTTCAGTTTTAAACCATCCCTTCTGACTCATGGCCATATGAGTCCATAATCCATAAAAATGCTTCATCCAGTAAAAACGTCCATCCTCTGTTTTCCTCTCACTTTAAAATCCACCAACATATTTAAAATGGTTTTGGACTGTTTTCACTAATAAATGGTTCTTGGTCTGTGCATATTTCTCTCCTGATTCAGACAGCATAACATTTTCAAGAAATATTATGGGTAGAGGACTCGTATTTTGTCAGGAAGCAATTCTTTGAAGTCGAAAACTTCTTAATGATGGATATATTTTTTTTTACAAACATGCAGCATTTCACTCCACAAGACTTCCATTGATAAAGTCGTATGGTTTACTTGTGGATTATTGTGATGTTTTTATCAGCTGTTTGGACTCTCATTCTGACGGCACCCATTCACAGCATAGGATCCACTGGTGAGCAAGTGATAAAATGCAAAATTTCACCAAATCTGAATCTACGTCTTGGGTGTCCATAGGGTGATATTTTTTTTTTTTTTTTTTTTGCAGTGATGCTACAGAAGAACCATTTTGGTTTCCCTAAAGAATCTTTTGTGCTATAGAAAGGTTTCATGGATGTTTAATAAATGGCAAAATAAGCACCTTTATTTTTAAGAGCGATTTTTATTCTGAGAGCATGTGCTTCTATTTTACATATACACATTTCCATGCATGCTGTGCATCTGTCATGGTGATGAATGTCTACTGATAACACAGAGCTGGTCAGATAACACCACAAATGCTTACTGATTCAAACAAGCTTTTGTCAGAGAGATAAAGCGTTGTCACATGCACACACACATACAAACACACAAATATTGTTACATTTTCCAGGACAATTTCCAGCAGCTGGTAAAGCTTTAGAATAAGGCTAAAGACTGTTGACATGAATCTGCAGCTTACAGGGCACTCTGACTCTGTCCGTATGCTTCAGATGGGCTTTTCAATCAGACACTGAGTGTGTGTTAGCCAGAGCAGCTGAAATCCCCCAACACACAGTGTGTTAATCTGCTCGCAAACACGTGCTCTCTGTCTCTCTCTCTTTTCTCAAGCCTGTTTTATGATGCCACACTCAACAACGCCTCAGGCCCCTGTACGCAGAGATGTCTGCTACCCTGAGTGAGAAAGACAGAATGAAAGAGGGAGCGAGACAGAGAGATTAAGAGTTAGTCTGCCCAGATATGAGCTCCTGCCAAACCTGATATTTTAAAGTCACGTAGCTGAAAAAAACAAAAGCACAGTTTAATATCCTGATAGTTTTTTTCATGCACGACTGAATCTGATGAGAACACGTCCAGGTCACATCCTACCCCATAATAAAACAAGAAGATGAAGAAGAAGAAGAAGAAAAGAAATCATATTTTGCATAATGAAAGAAGCCTATTTATTTATTTATTTATTTATTTATTTCGCATTGTGACATTTCATGAAAAGAAATTCTCATTACTGCCAATGGTGATTCTCATAACTGTAATACAAAATATTTTATTATTTAGATTAAAGACAGTGCTAGAAATACTATGGTGTATAAATTCTATAGAATAATAAATTAAATAATATGTCTGTATTTTTGCAGAAAAACAATGAAAATGAGAAGAGAAGTAAATAATGTCACAATGCAAAAAAAAAAAATCGTAATTATACAAAAAAAAATATTTTTCTTTTTTTTTTCTTTTTTTTTTCTTTTGATTTTGGGCTGAAATAAATTGTAAAAGTGTTTTGTCACATAACCTCAAGCGGTAACATCTAAATGAACTGGTGCATTTAAATATAATCTTACCAAGACATATTATTGATAGATACAGTGTAAAAACTTAAAATTAATATGCAAGTAGTCTGCTAGAATGTTATAAAGATCCCTTTGATTTACATTACAAGCTGTCAAAATTTCATATTACCAAATAGCATATTTTTGTTAAGGTTGGGCCTCTGAATAAAAGTGATTTTTTTTCTCTCGAATTCTCACTATATCATATGAACCATTAAAGTCTTATGCATCAATTATTTGTCACATAACATCAAGTGGTAACATCTAAATGAATTGTTTTTGTGAAAAAAAAATGAAAAAAAAATTACTCTGAATATTTTGGTTACACCAGGGTTTCCCAAACTGGGATTCATGAGTTGATAAAAAAATTATAATTAATTCAACAATAAAATAAAATGAATAAACAAATACATAACACTTACTAAAAAAGCTGAAATATATTTTATTTGGTTAACCTGCAAATCATGTAGCCTTTAACCAGCATCAGAGAACCATAAACATGCAAATGTGTTGTTCATTTATTGAAGTACATCTCAGTAAATATTTTAGGTTAAAGGGGTTCGGCTGACAATAAAGTTGGGAATCCCTAATGTAGTATAGCGCTCTATAAAATACGTATTGTTTCAAAGCAAAATAGGAGCATTAATGTCGCAAAGTTCTTGAATTATGGAACAAATATAATCTCAGCTGTAAAGCAGACCTCAAAAGACAATAGTGTCATTATTCAGCTCAATTTAGTTCAATGTTGATTCATTAACAGTCTCAGTGTTGCTAAGTTCATTAGTTGATTAGTTATGAACCAAACTCATTTCAACAATAAATCAGCTTTACAGAAGATAATAGTGTTATTATTCAGCTCAAAGTCAGTTCAGATGCACAAGCCACTTTTTAAAGGGAGATTCATTTGCGATCGGCAAACCATTTAGAACGGAATCAGCAGTTCATTTACTTTCTGCCTTTCTTTCATACCTCTTTCACTCTATCTGGCTTTCTCTTCCTGTGTTCTCATTCCTTTTTCATTTTACATCCCCTCCCCAATCATTCTTACATGCTTAGAGGCTGTTCTGTTATTCTTTCCTAGTCTGTCATTAAACAAGAAAGCCCTCCACAGCCACAGGAAATCTCCTCAGCAGACGGAGCTGGTTGGCTATCGCTCAGAATCATAGAGCGGAGCCGACATCTGCTGGGACCAAAATCCAAAACCAGATAATTTACATACAGTTTGACCTTCCACACAGCCTTGTGTGTGTATGAGTGAGTGTTACACACTGGTTTCATGAAGCTATTTATCATTCTTTCATGCAGAAAGAGGGAGACTGGGGCGGAAGGGGTGGGACATGTTGCCGCTCTGTTGCTTCAGGCCGTTGTGCATGTGGAGAAATTTCTGAAATTACATCATATATCACACAGCGAACACACATAGTCATACACACCCAGTCAATCAAATTCACACACACAGACACTTTTGATAGATGGCTGAGACGGAGAGATACTTTACTGGTCCCTGAAGAGAAACACAGTCATTTTGAATTTAGAAATGTGATATTTTGTGTCTCCCTTGCCAGGATTCCCGCCGTTCTGTCGGGACGGAACCGGAGCTATCGGCTAGCTGTGAAGGGAGATGACAAAAGCAGCAAGAGCTCAGTGTGTATGATATGCTTTATTGAACCTCAGCGGATCGGAGCAACAGAAAAGCCTCGCAAACACACAAACACACACACACACACACACACAAGCGATCATATTGTGCCCCTGAAAACCACTCCATGTCGCCATAGGAACATGGCATGTTTCCATGGTGACAACTGAAGTTTGCAATTATGACCCTGCATCAACAGGTGAGAGTCAATTACTGTCACCCCCTGTTCTACCCCTCTCCCTCACACACGCATTCATGCACTGCCTTCTGTTGTTTCCAGCTTTTATGTGAGTGACTTTTTGTGCTTTAAAAAACCCCAGAGATATTCCACATGCTGAATCTAGCGTGCTTCTGCGGCTCAAGCTGCTCTGGGATCATAAAAATGACTTGAGATAAAAGCTTGACCCTGGACCCCTTTCATTCCTGACTGAGTAGCTCTAGCTTTAAGGCTATAAAGCCTAGTGTATCCTATTTGATGCATGATACAGGTCTCTAAATTACCAACATGATGAAAACATTGCTGAAAAAACTGTGGTAAACAATCTACTGCATGCCTTCTGCCTTCAGATTGATACTTTATACTTTTTTAGCAAGTAAAAGGCCTTTTAGTATCATTCTAAAAATGTAATTTTGCAGTGAAATCTTTAATGAATAAGAATGATGTTACTGTCTACTGTTATTTATATTTATTGATATTTTTTAAAACAGCATGTTTAGTTTGAAATATGAATCAACATGATTTTGAGGAAATTTTATTTATCACTCTCAATCATCATTGAATTGCATTACATTATATTTGTTCTACATAATAAAAAAAATAAGCATTTAAATATCATCTTACTAAGACATATAATTGAAAGATATAGTGTGAAAACTAATATTAATGTACCTTTTATATAAGTTGTCTGCTATAATGGTATAAAGATCTCTTTGATTTATATGACAAGCTACCAGAATTTCATTTTACCAGCATATTTTGGTTCAGTTTGGGCCTCTGAATAAAAGTGATGTGTTCCATATTCTCACTATATCATAGTATATGAACCATTAAAGTCTGATGTATCAATTATGACACATATTCAACATATTTACATATTCAAACCTTTTTTTTCTTTTAGATTTTCTTTTAATTTGTCCAAAGTTTCAATAAACTGTTCCATAAAAAAAATTAAAAATAAAATCATGTCAGGATTTACATGATTAAAATGGCCATATCCTACATATTTGCTGCATTCAAATCTATGATGTTAGTCAAGGTCTCAGTCTCCTCACTAGTTCTAGCAAGTGTACTACCCATCTTTGTAGCTGTCCTATTTCGCTCCCTAGAAAGTCAGCTGGAGTAATGTCAGTATATTCTTCTATTGTTTAGAAATAACAGTATTTAAACTGTATGTTGCATACAGTATAACAGTATGTTAATGCACTCCTTGTTTTGACATCACAACCATGAAGTTTTCTGAATGACAACTTTTTGGGAGCCACAAATTTGCCAACCATGTGTTTGACCTTCCTTTAAAATCAGAAGGAAATAATGAGCTCAATCCCCACTTCCAGTGCTAATCCAAAAATCTGATAGTTATTCAAATTTTTCGAAGGAAAATCAAGAAAATCCTTTTCTAAATCATCAGTCTCCATTACCACTAAACAATTAGATCCTCCATCAACCTGATCATTTTTTTTTTTTACATCTAGCTTTTCTTAAAATGTAGTTTCTATGCAAGAAATATAAAAATATCATGAGAGAATATCATCAGTATTTCTCAGAGGATATGAAGCATGTGGAGTGGCCATCTCCCACAGCTCTGTCAACAGCATTATATCCACTTTACTGCAGTAATATCGCCTCATTCCAGACAGAAATCTCCTCAAATGTCAAATAAATGTCACATCAAGGACTTGTGTGCCACCCAACTGATGTGCATAATCTGGATTTATATCTGGATGCCTCTAAATGCTCTACTTGAGGAAAAAAAAAAATGAAAATGAAAAATGAGCTCATTCAATAAAGCAAAGAGAAATGCACAGGGACAGTGTGTGTGAGAGAGATGTATGTAGTCTATAATCTATGTGACAGCTATCATTGCATTTCAATATGTTTGTGCAGATTTGAATGGTGATGTCCCCAAATGTCTGAAAAAGAATGCAGAGCACATTTTCACATACACGGTCCCTTTCTTTCTTCCTCTTTCTGTGTTTTACACACACACATAGACACACAAACAATGCTGGAACAGTATGAAGTAAGCAGAGCATGATGGGATTTTTTTGTTCACCGCATACACGGGAGAATGCTTGAGAAGACTTTCATTAAAGGCTTTAATACATCAAGGGTTTTTAGCTGAAGGATTTTTTTCTGAACACAGACGCAGGTGACATCTATGCATGCCTACAGCATTTACACATTTTTTTTCATCTTATCGCATGTTGTCTTTGCATTCATCAACTCCTACAAACAAAGTCTTGGTAAACAACCAAACACATCCATCCATTTATCCTTCCGTTCTTTCTTGGAAGCCATTTCAAACAAAAGCCAATGTAACCACGGAAAGCTCAGGGTTCCACTCTGTGCCCTGAGGAAACAGCCTCAGCTTTCTGAACATGTGCTGGTGCAGATACAGATGCACATACTGACTGAGTGAGTGATACTAAACATACTAAATCACAAACTAGATTTTTATACTTTCTGGGGGAAAAAAACAAACAAACAAAAAAACCAGAACAAAAATAGAAATTTTAAAAAGGCCAAAAAAATGTATAGAATATATATGGCTAATATTGATATTAAAATATATATATATATATATATATATATATATATATATATATATATATATATATATATATTTCAATAGGTTTTAGATTTCCATATATATTTCTGACCATTTTTTAAAATATATTTTCAATCCAAATATATTTATTTTATCCAAAATACATTTTAAAAACAAATTTACTTCTCATTGAAGTGCATTTAATATGTTTGAAACTATTAAGATTTAAACAATTATTTTCAACAAATGAAAAATCTATTTTCCTAATAATTTATGAAAGAATAAATGAATGTATTTTTTTTGAATGAATGAATGAATACATAATTTATGAAAGAATGAATGAATGCATAATTTATGAATAAATTAATATTTTTTTCAAAGAAGGACTGAATGCATAATTTTTGAATAAATGAATGAATAAATGAATGATTTTTGAAAGAATGAATGAATGCATCATTTTTAAATGCATGAATGAATGAATGCATAGTTTTTGAAAGAATGTATAAATGTATATTGTTGAATGAAAGAATTAATTTTTTGAAAGAATGAATGAATATTTTTTTAATGAATGAATGAATGAACCAATCAATCAATCAATCAATCAATCAATCAATCAATCAATCACATTTGTGGAGCATTAAAAAAAATGCAGTTCTTGCCCATTTGCTTTGTAAAAAAAAAAAAAAAAAAAAAAAATACAAGTGACGTGACATACAGCCAAGTATGATGACCCATACTCAGAATTAATTCTCTGCATTTAACCCATCCAAAGTGCACACACACAGCAGTGAACACACACACACACACACACACACACACACACTGTGAACACACACCCGGAGCAGTGGGCAGCCATTAATGCTGCGGCGCCCCGGGGAGCAGTTGGGGGTTCGGTGTCTTGCTCAAGGGCACCTCAGTCGTGGTATTGCCAGCCCGAGATTCGAACCCACAACCTTAGGGTTAGGAATCAAATTCTCTAACCACTAGGCCACGACTTCCCCACTTGTACTCACTATAATGATGCTAGATTGTTATAGGTGGTTGCAGAGACTTACTTTGTGGTTGCTAAGGTGTTCTGAGCAATTGTTAGGGCATAGCTACATGGTTACCTACTGGTCCAAGTCAAAATAGCACCCTAGATACAGACCTGGGCCCCTCTTTCAACGTAAATCAGTGGAATTTCATTCATGTCTGTTGCAGAAACGGTGTGCTTGGTGCTTGTTGGTAACTAAAAAATCCTGTAATTGTTGCTAAATATCTCACTGGAGAGGTTGTCAAGGAGTTCTTCTCTCCCAGGATCCCAAACCCCCACATAAACAAATTATCACATAGAGTTGAGTTTCATCGGTCTCTATTAAACAATGACTCAGAAACCTGATGACAATTATAATGTATTGCACAACTCTGCTAGAAAAAAAAAAAACAGCGCTTGATATTGCATCACGTCTTGAAGCAACTCTTAGGGGTTGTGCTTGCATGCTAATGGAGGCAGACACATCAAACACCACAACTGTTTGGTTTCATCATTTGGTAACAGCCATAGATTTGGACGAGGGAGTCAACTGTTCCACTAGTCACGCATCTCATCTATATTAATGTGATTAACATCCTTGAAGAATTTATAACAATTGGCTACACCCACATTAGTTACTCGTCAGTGTCCAAATGGTTAAAATAAGCTCTTTATCTTAATATCAGAAACACACGAAACAAAAGCTAATATGAAGGATGATTTAATTTCCTTTGTTGAAGTATTGTTTATGGTATACTGGGAAAATTCAAAGTGAACACTAAGCAAAGTTCAAGTCAACATGCATTGCGTGCGTATGAGAAAATCAGTGTGAATGAGGGAGCGAGCTTCTCTCAGCATGTCATGGTTTCAGCGAACAAAAGGCTCATTAGCATGGTCATGTTCTCTGGAGAGAGGCAGAGAGAGAGAGAGAGAGACAGAGAGGGAGGGAGGAACCTGTGGGAATACTGTCTTTTCTCAGAGGACGCTGCCTTGATGCAACGTCCTGACATACCCACCACCCCAAAACCCCATCCCACCCCCACCAGCTACAGAACAGCGGACTTCAAACCCGCACAGCAACTGTTCTAAAAATAAACCTTTACACTACCAGACTTCTAATCATCATTAATTCATCTAGTTCACGGTGTTCATTAAATGCTCAAAGATCTGGTAATAATTCGCCATTTGTGGTACTTTTTTGTCTTTTATTCTTTTAGTGCTTTACACTTGATTGTAATTGTAATTAAACTACAGTGGACTCGGTATTCATTAAATCCTTTGAGCTGCTAATATGAGTCTGACTCAAACAGCATGTAGATCTTTGAAACCGTTCTTCACCCTAGAAGCCTGTAGTGTCTATGCTGTCCACTAACAAATCTTCATACAGTAATGCAGTACACTAGAACCTTGATCTTTACATTCAAATGTAGCACAACAGTGGTTCTTTATAGTTATGTAGTGCACTAGCTGTTTGTTTTTAGTTATGTAGGGCACTAGCAGATCTTTATAGTTGTGTAATCTACTAGCTGTACTTTTAGTGATCTACAAATCTTTATATTTAAATGTAGCACACGAGGAGATCTTTATGTTCATGTAGTCTACTAGCAGTTCTTGTATAGCGATATGAAGCGTATATAGTGCGTATATAGACATTCTTTATGTTATGTGGCGCAATATAAACTCTTTACAGTATAGCAATCTAACAGTTTTTTTATATTTAAATATAGTCCGCTAGTAGTTTGTTTTTAGTTGAAGTGCACTTTATAGTTATGTAGCACACTAGCAGTTTTTCATAGTTAGGTAGCATACTAGCATTTCTTTATAGTTATGTAGCGCTTCTGCAGTCTTTTATGGCATAGTGATCGAGCATATATTTAAATGTAGCACACAAGCAGATCTTTATAGTTTTGTTGCACACTAGAAGTTCTTCATAGTAAAGTGATTTAGTAGATATTTGTTTTGAAATGTAGCACACTTTAAACCATGGTAATGACAAATTATCCATGGTTTTGCTACTCTAACAGTAGTTTAAAGGCAGGGTACATTTATTATTATGCTGGTTGAAAGTCTCTTCACAATAATTTACTATTAAAAAACAATGGGTAATTTTTGTAAGAGACATAGCGCACTAGCAGTTTGTTATAGTGGTGTAGTGAACTAGCAGGTCTTTACCGTTATACACCACACTAGCTGTTATGTGTTATAGTTATATAGCGCAGTAGCAATTTGTTATAGTTATGTAGCATACAGCAGGTGTTTATAATTACTTAGCGCACCGAATTTTACAGGTATATTCTACTAATGTTTTCACAGGAAGGGTGTACAATAACCTAAAAACTGTTGATGTACACAAACAGATTCAATTAATTTTTGTATAGTGCTTTTCAAAATACATATTGCTTCAAAGCAGAATTACAAAGAAACTCCCTAGATCATAAGAACACTGGGAGGAAGTCTTGCTGCGGAATCCCACCTCTATTCCGGCTGGCACATGTCTAAACAATTTTATGCAAAGCATACAAACATATGTAAATGTTAAACATAGACAAAATGAACAAACAGAACCTCCCATCATCAAATTTACAGTGAGATTAGCACACAAAGAGTGTGAAGTATGAGTGTGTCTATAAAAAATGACCGTGAATTTAACGGTAAAAGACTGTAAAAATGCTACAGTACAAACCTGTTTTATGGTTAACGGAAAATTCCCCTACTATATAAGGTGAAAAACTGTACTGGACATTACATGTAATTTTAAAGTAGTATACCATTTTTGGAAGTGAAAAAGAACATATAATTTACAGTGAATAACCATAAATTGAAATTCCCAGAATTCCCTGCCTTACATTTCAAATTTGATGTTTTTTATTGTTGTTGTTGTTGTTGTTGTTGAAATAACTATGTTTCTTCTTAGTTTTTTCTTATCAGTTTTGTACATTAGGGTTGTATGTTACACCTAATGTTGTTAAATGAATGTTTATTGCATTATTTAAGTTTCATATGTGTTACCATGATGGTATTTAGTGTTTGTGTGAATGACACTGTGCACCTTCTATATATGTTAGTGTTTAAAAGCTGCTTGTGATGGGCTTTGGTTCATCATGTGACTTTCTCATCACCACCTGCATTTGGTGGTTATCAGTGTATTACAAAAATACACAACAGATTTCAGTACTTCAATAGGTTGATATATTAATGTTATATTAATTAATGAAATTACAGTATTTAACTGTAAATGTAAGTTAAAACCGTAAAACATAAAATGTTGCTATTTTTGACAGTAAAATTCCGGCAAACACAGCTGCCGTTTTGTGCCGTAAATTTTATGGATTTTTTTGTGTAGAGCACGTTTGATGAATGAGCAGTTAGCATTTAGCTTGCCTTTCAGGTGCAAAAAAAAGAAGTGAAAAATGAAAATGTCAGTCTGCAGAATATAAGCAAACTGTTGAAACTAAACATTTAATTTCAAAATGAAGTAAATAAATGGAACTAAAACGAAGTGGCTGTGAATAAAAAGTAAACTAAATAAAGCGATATACTGTATATAACAATAGAGAGAGAGAGAGAGAGAGAGAGAGAGAGAGAGAGAGAGAGAGAGTAAAAAAGCTGATATCTCCTCTAGCTGTCTGTGATCTTTGCAGCTTACTTTGGTAATTACTGTGAATTTCAGGTATAAAGTTTCACACATACATACTTTCTTATTAATGTACAGAGGTCAAATCTGTGTGCATGAGAGTGATGGAGAGAGTGATATTATATGTGTGTGTGCCGTGTTTTATGCTAATTGTGCAAGAGATGGATGTGCAGCACAGGTAACAACCTCCCTTGGGTCCTACCCTTAAAATTGTGTGTGTGTGTTTGAGAAAGAGAGAGACTCTGGTAGAGTATGTTTTCTCTGCACATATTCAAGAAAGACTGTGGGAAAATAGTGTAAGTGTGTTGTCATAAAAATGATAAATGCTGACTTTGTGCTTCTGTTCCACCTAGAGCCTCGCCAAACACGAAACTCTGCAAAACAAACACAGCTATACATTAAATAACAGAATATTGTGAACACAAATTCACTAATAAAATGCCGACGGTTTTACCAGTAGAGTTCATTTGTAAATGTTTTATGGTATTCATATGAAGTACCCATATAAAACACTAAAAGTTAAGTATTTATATGGTACTTACCATGGTACATGTCCAGAAAAATACGTTTAAATATCCTTGCCAGTACCATCATTTTATCATACACTTTCATACAAAGTAAATCTAAATCAATGTAAATATGATACCACAGTGTTTTTTGTAAGGAAGAAAACCTACGCAGTGAACCTTCAGCTGTGTAAAACAAGAGTGAACTTTAGAGCCACAGAATCATTAGTATTCACATAATGTAACACCTTCATTAATGTATAATATTATTTTGTTTCCAGTCATGCAGAGAAATCTGGTTTTAGCATTAATTGTTAATCCACTCAGCTCGTTAAAACGCAGTTTAATTAACGATATAATCAGTGGTGCAGGGCACCAAAGTCTGATATTATTAAGCTTCTTAATTCTGTCGTCTCATTAAGATAACGTGTTGTTTTTAATCTAATTACAAAAGAGACTGAAGCCATCATTAAAAACAGACACACACCAGAGTGCGAGAGAATCTGTGCGTTCTTGTGTCTGTTATTTGGCCGACTTCAGTTGTTGTTGCAGGCAAAGCTCTCAACAAATGTTTTTGTGTTCAGGCTGATAAGCTAATTGAGACATCAGAGTGTTTTGTAGCTTAAAAAAGAAGATGGTCACTTTGATTTTAGTGCTGAACACAGAATGATCTCAGCAGCACAGATTTGCTTACCACCTCATCAACAAGCGAGTGATGAGATGCAACAAAGACCTCATTATAATTCATAAAGCTGTCTACACAGCATTTCTCATTCCATTTAGTTCTATTTTTACAACATTTAGCATTTACTGCATTCATTATGTTTAACTGTTCATTCTTGTTACCAAAGTCACTGTGGAAAATAATCAAAAATCCACTTTTACTGCTGGGAAATATACATTTATCATTAACTACACATAAACATGTGGTGTCAAACTCTCAATGAGTGACATGCTAATTTAGGCTAAGCTCTGTTACCCATTGTGGAGTGTTTTCTTTTTAATTAGACCATTTTCTGTTGGTTTTCCTTGTAATATTTAGTAAACTGTTTATTGCTAAAAAATAATGACACACCAGTGTTGTTGTTGTTTACCAAAACTAAAACTATAATGATTAAAAACGTTTTTGTTAAATGAAATAACCTGAAATAAATTAGCCTAAAATACCAAATAAATGAATATAAAAATATTAGATATATAATAAAACTTAAACTTATAAATAAATAAATAAATAAATAAATAAATAAATAAATAAATAAATAAATAAATATTAGGCTTTGGTTTAAGATGAATAATTAAATTATAAAAATAAACTGAAATAAAAATTAGATAGATAGATAGATAGATAGATAGATAGATAGATAGATAGATAGATAGATAATATTTATATTCTGTAAATAAATAATACTATGAGATACTTTGAGTACAAGATATGACTAATACTTGCCAAATTATTTGGTTTATTTCACAGTAAGGGAAAGACTGGAAATTGTATATGCATATATTTGTTAAAAAAATTATTTTGTCTGCTTTTACAGCAGGAGTATGCTAGCATATATACCTCAAAGCTAACATGGACTATTAACTTGAAGTAAAGCCACAAAACTTTGACGCCACAAAAAAGTTTTGATTTCATGGATTTTTTAAAGAGTTACAAATCCTATTTGGGCTCCGTTTGTGGAAAGCACCAACCGCAGATACACAAGAGAGGAAGACAGGAGAGAAAGACAGGGAAGAAAGAAACTGCTCATTCATCCCATCATTAATTTCAGCACGATGACTGGATGACGCATGGAGCTGATGTTTCTCTCAGGTAACTAAGACCAGCTGCTTCTTCCCCATTTAGCCCCAAGCATTCTGTGACAAAGAGACACAATACATGCCAAACGAGCTTTTAATTCAGTTCTGTTTGGAGGCAGTAGAAATGTCAGGAAAAGGGAGAGAGAGAAAGAAAGATTCCTCTCTGTATGAGGGGGAATAATTTCATTTGCCACATCCAGACACCCTGCAGAGACTGGAAGCCGCCGGGCTGTTTCGTGCTATTTGTGTGTAATGTGTGTGTGGTGAGTATGTAGGTGGCGAGTTCTATATTGGACTGTTGTGAGCCTCAAATCGAGAAGTTTTCACACGCTGTGCTAAATCTGTCTGTAAAATAACATTGAACACACAATCAGCCCAAGAACCAGAACAGCAGGATCATCCCCAAAAGTGAAGAAGACACATGACTGGCCCAGGATCTGCTCCTCTAACACTGGAAAAAACCCAGCCAGTATAGCAGAGAGCAGAAGACTGTTCTGGAATCAATAATCTAGCACAAAACATAATTACTGAGTGGTCTGATGGAGATTTGCAGATGTTTTGATTTATTGGAAGGGTGGAATATGGTGCCATGATGTTACAGTTATGTTGCGGCAAGGTTATAAAGGAGAGTTGAGGAAACCAAATGGAAACATTTTTTGTTAACTGAAATAAAAAATAAAAACTGAGGAAAACTGAAAATAGACTAATACATTTTTTATGACTTCCATACCAACTACTACCTTAACCACAAATTAATTTTATTTTGATAAATGGTATATTATGTAGCTATATTATTGACTTGAAACATTTACCTGCCTGCATTAAACATGAAAATGATAGTAGTTAATGCACAAATTACTAAATCTAAAATAAATACTACATAAAATTAAAATAGAAAACAAG
Organism: Cyprinus carpio; assembly: GCF_018340385.1. Lineage (NCBI taxonomy): Eukaryota > Metazoa > Chordata > Actinopteri > Cypriniformes > Cyprinidae > Cyprinus > Cyprinus carpio. The sequence continues at coordinate 24,850,087 of NC_056598.1, read as the reverse complement.
GGAAAAAGAGAAAAATTAAAACCTAAACTAATCGACTAAGATTAACTAAATTGAAAACAAAGTATAAATAAAATCATGAAAATCATATTAGTGCATTAACTAAAATTCTAAATAATAAAAAAAAATGTAAACTGGTTCTTGGAACTAAAATTAAACTACGATGAACAATTAAACTAACTAAACTGAAAATACAAATAAATGTATTTTTTTAATGATATTAGTTAATGCTCTACTTTTGGTAGCCCTAAAATAATATAATTAATTAAAAAAAAATGTTTTAATAAAACTACACTTTAACTAACAATTATAGAGTGAAGACTATAAATGAAAATGAAAATATAAATTAATTGGAAATATGGTTACACTTTATTTTAAGGTCTATTAAAAAAGGTCTAAAAACTATTAACTATGCCTTTGCCTCAATAAACTCGTAATGACTGCTTAGTAAGGTAGCTGTTAAGTTTAGATATTGGATAAGATTAGGGATGTAGAATATGGTCATGCAGAATATGTGCTTTTTAAGTACTAATAAACAGCCAATATGTTATTAATATGGATGCTAATAAGCAACTAGTTAATTGTAAGAATTGGTCCTGATACTAAAGTGTTACCAAAAATATAAATAATAAATAAAAAAAAAACAACTTAAAACACTTTTGTGAAATATGATATAATATGATAATAGAATTATAGTTTGGGAGATATAATTCATATAATACTTATACTAATACTAATGTCAAAAAAAAGAGAGAGTTTGAAACCAACATATATTACCATTACTAAAAAAAAGTACTTCTTATTCAAAACCATGACAACCTCCTTCAGGTGGAAAATAGCTGTTTAGATCCTAACCAGTGTCTTAACAAAGCTCCTAGTCTACAGGAAGTGATTGGACCCCATTTCCTGTCCTGGTACTGAGATAACATTGTATCCAGCTGCCAAAGCACTTCCTGTCTCTCTCCCTCTATGTGTGTCCCTGAAGCTCCGTCTTAAGAACAAACTAAAAATAATCCCCAGATGCTTTGTTCATCAGCTGTCCTTCTTGAAGAGGTGATGTCAGACCAGCAATTAGTTCAGCACAATGGGATAAATATAGCTGGGGGTCGAAGGTAAAACTCTCATGAACAGCAGCGGTCCCACTGTGGAGGGCTTCCCCTTCTGCCTGAGCATGAAAATCTATAAGACAAATGAAGGAACGGGTGAAGGACATTAGAAGGACTTCAGAGAGAGGTAAACATTCTTCCTCTCTTGCACATGACACCCTTACCGTGCTGGAATCATCTTTAAGTGGACGTGAAGGCCTCTTAATGAGCCGTGCCGACTGTTCACCATCGTTAACCCAGTTAAAGCACACCACACAAATGAGACAATTTCAGGAAATCAGAGGACTAAATGGAAACGCCTATTTAATTCAACTTTGGGCTGATTGGTTGAGCGTATCAAAAACAATGGGGTCAAATTGACTTCTTTTTAAATCGTAAAATATATTCTGAAAAGTGAATTTATAAACTGACAATTTCAGGATGTTTTATTATTGGATACATCCCACTTTTCAATTCATAACAGCAGTACATAAACTCACACATAAAATCGTACCTTATGATTTTGAATCATTTCAAACTCAAACACATTAAAGTGACATGACATACAGCCAAGTATGGTGACCCATACTCAGAATTCATGCTCTGCATTTAACCCATTCAAAGTGCACACACACAGCAGTGAAAACACACACACCGTGAACACACACCCGGAGCAGTGGGCAACCATTTATGTTGCGGCGCCCGGGGAGCAGTTGGGGGTTCGATGCCTTGCTCAAGGGCACCTCAGTCGTGGTATTGCTGGCCCGAGACTCCAACCCACAACCTTAGGTTTAGGAGTCAAACTCTCTAACCACTAGGCCACGACTTCCCCTATTCAAAACGCATAAATTCACATTATTTCTGTTTTACATGTAATGCAGGGATTTATTTTGTTTTGTCAGCCAAATCTTTTTAACTAAATAAATTAATTGTACTTGAATTAACCCCTGACATTTTGTGGTAATAAGTTAATAAATAAGTAACACATTTGCATATTCACAGTTCAAAAGTAATCTAAAAGAAATAAAAAGAAATCTGATTACATTACATAAAAATGTGTAATGTAATGGATTACATTACTATCAACAGTTTTTGTCATGCAATTTGGAATCGTAACGGCTTACAATTTCAAAATAAGGAATGATTTGTATATTTCAATGTTTAAATAGAAATATAGTCATCATTTCAATATGGCCTCAGACTTTGGACCACTTTGCACCTCTCAGAGCTAACTGATCATCTCGAGACAACATTTAGATGTGTGAGTATGTGAAGGGTTTGTATTTGGCTCATGCATCTTGTCTGACTATATTAAGCATCGTTTTCTTCCACCCGAGCATCATTTATCCTTTGCCACAGACATACAACCGCATATATGTGGAAAATCTAGTCTGTCATTTTTCATGGTACGTGGCACAACAATCACTCACACTAATGTTTCTGTATGTACACACAGTCACGCACAAAATAGGCTGTGCTGCGCCGAATCGATCGTAGTCAGAAATGTGGTTTTACTATTCACGCGTGTCTTTAAATAGCTTGATGGGAAATAAGTAACAAGACAAATGAAGAAATTGCATATTGCTGTTTTTAAATAAAATTAGAAGAACACATGCCTTTGGTTTGTGACCGCACATCATGTGATTATTTGACTGTATGTTTCACATGTTCTGACATTAATTACTGACTGGATGGAAAAAAGGGTGACTATGAAGGTCAAAAGGAAAGTTTAAAATGGATTCATATTCTTATTCCAGACACACAGAAAATTCTCTGAGGATATGACATTGAAAAGAAAGAGGGACACAAGAAGGGAGGGAGAGAGACAGAAAAGGAGACAGAGAGAGGCAGAAAAAGAAAGAGCTGCTGATTGACGGACTCACTGGGTGGTGTGGTATTGCTTTGACTTTCTGTATTGAGTTCTGTCTGCATTTAAATACAGCCTAAAGCTAAAGAAACACATGGGAGTGTGTGTCTGCGTGTGTCTTTATCTAATTTTCTTTTGTTTTCTTCACATTGTGATGTGGCAAAAGACACAAGCTATTGTTTATCCTATGAAACAATGCAACAGATGGTTTATTGAAGCTTTTGATGTGTCAGTCTGCTTTACTGCTTTAATTTCCCATCTGATTCCAGTGTTGGAGGTCAGGGATAATGTGCGTCGAGCTGAACCTGGAGATTTGTGCAGTCTGTGTTTATCATTAACATGGTGTGAGTCACTGCAATTAATCCAGCCTGCACTGCCTCTAAATAAGCAGCTAATTTTAAACGACAACAAAAGTGAAAATCCTTCGCTTAGATCGTTATTGCAAAGCAAATGTCATTTCAGCCAGAATCGATGTGTTTCCTGCCAGTTGCCATAGAAACATCCTTCTGCCAGACTGGAGCTTGGTCACTCGGAAAAGTCAGAGTGAAATAACTGAAGGTGAATAATTAAAGTGGATGAGTGTGTTGACAGTGCAAATGAGCAAAAGGGGTCTATGAAAAAAATGGAGCTAAAAAAAAATAAAGGGATGAATATTTTAACATTTACAAAAATTATATGGAAATGCTCTCTGGTCCCTTTGTCTCCTCTCTTTCTTCCTCCTTAAAGTGGATTACAAAAAAAATAAAATAATAAAAAACTATCTATCTATCTATCTATCTATCTATCTATCTATCTATCTATCTATCTATCTATCTATCTATCTATCCATCTATCTATCTATCTATCCATCCATCCATCCATCCATCCATCCATCCATCCATCCATCCATCTTTCGCATTTTCAAACTTTGTCAAGCCTTTAATTGTTAAGCTGTGATAAAATGAAAGTGGCAACAGATCTTTTCTTCTGCTTTGATGCATATCCAAGTGAAATGTTACAGTTTTTTTTTTTTTTAGATTAAAACATATGCATTTTTTGCAACATGATCAATAACATGCATTTACAAAAAATTTGAAAGGTGAATTTTCATTTCATGCTGACAAAGTACTTTAGTTTTTTTAGTAGTCATATAAATTTCTTAGGAATTTTAATTACTCTTCCTTTAAGTGTCATTAAATTGAATGCAAGAATAATGAAAGTGAAAGTGAAAGTGACGTGACATTCAGCCAAGTATGGTGACCCATACTCAGAATTCGTGCTCTGCATTTAACCCATCCAAAGTGCACACACACAGAGCAGTGAACACACACACACTGTGAACACACACCCGGAGCAGTGGGCAGCCATTTTATGCTGCGGCGCCCGGGGAAAAAGTTGGGGGTTCGATGCCTTGCTCAAGGGCACCTAAGTCGTGGTATTGAAGGTGGAGAGAGCACTGTACATGCACTCCCCCCCACCCACAATTCCTGCCGGCCCGAGACTCGAACTCACAACCCTTCGATTGGGAGTCCGACTCTCTAACCATTAGGCCACGACTTCCCACTAATTAAATTAAATGTTTATTTGCTCTTATTAATGTTTATATTATATGTATAAAAACTTATATTTCTTAGGTTAGTCATTTTTGCTATTGTATTGAAACTGGAATTAAGAATTGTGAAATTTATCTTTAATCATTTTGGTTTCATAATAAGCTTATTTATTTAGAATACAAGCCTACAAGAGTAAAAAAAAAAAAACATTTTTTTTTTTTACATTTTTTTATTTTTGATGGGTCCTATGAAAATTTTGGCATTGCAGGTAAAAAAAATAAATAAAAAATAATAATAATAATAAAAAATAAAAAACATAAGAAATCCTTATCGTTGACATCAGCGAATTTTGCATTCTATTTGCTACCTCAATTCAAATTAAAGGGTTGGTTCACCCCAAAATGAAAATGATGTCATTAATTATTATTTACCCTAATGTTGTTCCAAACCCGTAAGACCCTCATTCTTCTTCGGAACACCAATTAAGATATTTTTGATGAAATCGGAGAGCTATCTGACCCAACGCAAAAGAAATGTTTCCAGGTCCAAAAACACAGTAAATACATTGCTAAAACAGTCCATGTGACATCAGTGGCTCAACTTCAGTTTTGCAATGCTACAAGAATACCCCACCCCCCCCCCCATACATTCTTTGGTACTCTCCAAAATGCCATAGAAATTAATGACATCATTTTAATTTGGGGGTGAACTAACCCTTTAAGTAATTGAAATTTAATTAAAATGGCATTTTCATTTAAATTATGAATGGTGCATAACCACGCACCAAAAATACTGATAGTACATAAACTTTAATAGTTAAATAGTGTAAATAAAAATACATTTTTACCCAGTATTTGTGAGTTTGTTTTTGTGTTTTCAGAGTATGGGAACATTGGCATAGCAACATGTAAACCACCTATAGTGTTTTAAATCGGTTAGTTATGAGGTTCTGCAACACTTAGGATGTTTCCTTAATAAGCAGCAGGCAGCTTACTAGAATTTGGAACAGAGATATTTTTGTGTTTTTGAAACTCCTAACTCACTCAAAACAGCAAATTAGACAAAGTCACAAAAATGCTGCAGTTAAAATTGCCCTTGTAAATATTTATGAGCCTTAAACTAGAAAAAATGGCCATAAATCCAAAAATTCTAACCCATAAGCACAATGCTTTTAAAACAAATAGACCTCTGACTCCCATAATCTATGAACCTCCAAACATGTCTATGTTCCTGTCATTTCCAAACAGAAGACATAAGAGCTCTCCTTTAGTGCTGAACAAGGTTCAGCTGTTAAATTATCCACTTGTGAGCCGGTGGCATGTTTGTAGAACTACGAACTCTCTCGCACTCTTTCTATCATACAATGACCTCTGAGCTCGCAGCGGTGGGAAATAAAATGTTTACAGCATTTGGAGAGCTTCATCTAACAGCTGATAAACAGCACTACGCACATACACAACACTTTTCAGACAGTTCATCAGCTCTAGGCAGCGATAAACACGGTTGAGAGTCTCTCAGTAGAGTGTTTAAATAATGATGAGGATGAGGGAAAGAAAAGCCAGGACTTGGGTGTTGCAATATCCTGGCATGTCCGTTAGCATTAACATTAACTTTTTACTTCTTTTCTGTGGGTCACAAGTTTACAGACAATAGACAGGCATTTAAATCACTAGATCACGTGATATACACTCAATCACGTCCAAACCACCAGAGAATCGCTTTTAAAGACAGATCTGATTGCAGCAGCCAGGTCAGAGTATGAGAAAAACAGTAAGTAGTAACTAACCTACTAAAAATGGATTTCCCATTGGCTCTTGCTAGAATATGCTGGTTTGGCATTGGTCTAGCTGACCTACACATCTTAGCTTGAAAAGCTACTTGGTCAGTCTGGTGTTTCAGTTGAAACTGATCAGTTTTTTTTTTTGCTGGGTAAGGCTATTGTTGTATGGTGTTCCACAAGGATCGATTATTGGGCCAAGTATATTTTCATTATATACACTCCCTTTGGGCAGTGTAATTCAGAAATATGGCATGAATTATCATCTTTATGCTGATGATATACAATTATATATTTCAGTTGAGCCCAGAGATCCTGTTGTAATAGAGAAATTGTCCAACTGTCTGTCCAGAATTGTAAAGTGCATAAATTAAACTGAATGAAGATAAAACTGAAAAAACATGAGCAGGAGAGGATAGAAGCTGTATTGCATTCCTTAGCATTACAATCTAAGAAATAGGTGAAGGACCTTTACTAGTATTTTCAGGAAAAAGAAAGTCCTTTCTGAGTCAAAACGATTGGAATACAACACAAAGGTTAAACTAAATTTTGAAAGAAAAACAGCATTCAAAACAGAACAACTGCCAAGCACACATTCCTTTACAAGCATGTTCCTCCAGAGCAACATGAGGTTAAGTTTCTTGATCTAGAGAGAAATTATTAATATGTTAATCTCCAATTCATGAATCACTCCTTGACTCATTTCTAATCATTATTAACTCAGACCTGTAACCACTAAGCTAAAACCAGACCAGTATTTTTTTCAGCTGTTTTGTTTTTCATCTCAACAATGATCCAAAAAACCTGTCCAATCCAATGTATGGCCAAAGCACAGTCCAAAATTACCTTTCACCAATTGCCAAAAGTGAGTGAAAACTGGCTTTTGTGTGTAAAAAATATGCCAATTGGCCAGTTACTTTATTAGAAAACTGTAACATAATACATAGTTTATGCTGAACTGTAAGAATGACAGTCAGACCCTTGCTGATGAAAGTAACATGAGCATACATTACTACAGAAAACACCTGTTGCAAATTGTCTTATAACAACTTTAACCTCAAAGTTTTATCAGAAATCTATCAAGATTCATGTTTCCCCCAGTGATAGCGACAATTCTCCATGACTAACACTATTTATCCCATTCTTTACATAAATATTTCACCCTCAAATTGCAGAACTTTTGTTTACTCTCCCTCATGTCTTTCTAAACCATATATGTCTTTCTTTCTTCCAGAAAATACAAAAAGAGAAACTTTAAAGACTCTTTTCCATGTACTAAAATGAATGGTGACTGAAGCTTTCAAGCACCCAAAAGTATAATAAAAAGGCATGCAACAGTTTTGTTTGAGAAACAGAATGAAATTTATGCCCAACTTGTGTATGAATCGTTTCTTTGAGCATGATCTTTCAAATGAATTATTAATCTGGTTCACAAAACTTGTCTGAATGATTCTCTCACAAGCTAGACTCATCTAGTGTTTGGGTTCAATCCATTGAAAACAGTCTCAATGTAAATATTTAACCAGTAACAGAAGAATCTAATGTCAAGCACAGAAACCCTTTTTAGAGTATGTAAACCCCAAAATAAACATCACAAAATGATTTTACATCACTATTCAGGACTGTAACCCTGACTATTCAGAGGTTAGAGTCCTGCTGCTGACTTCTTTTGTTAGTGCTGAAGCTAGCATGAATGCTAATCAACCTGACAGGTTTCATCACTAGCCTGCGTGCTTATCAGTCAAAAACACATCCATCCTTTGAGTATGCCAGACACAGAGCGAGAGACGCGGACATCTAGTGAGACAGTGTGTCAAAGTTAGTTTGAATATTAGGATTCAGCGTGCGACAATATGTTTGTATCTGTGTGCCACAGGAGAAGTTCAGTCTAACAGCCTTTTTCCCTTAGGCAGGACTCTTGCAACATGGATAATAATAGAATTATTCACAAAGATGTCATTTAAAATGCTTTATCGCCTCACAGCCAAACAGACCCATTTCCCCGCAAGTTTAAAGAGGCATTTCAGTTTTAAGCATTCCAGCGTTGTACTACCAAATGTGTCATATCAGGTCCTGAATATTGATAGACAGAAATAAGAAACAGCCCTCGAGATATGCCAGATTAAATCTGAGACATTCTTCATGCTGTGCACATTTGCATGAGTTTTCAAAACTCAAGTGCCTCTCTTGGGCAAAATCAGCTATTTGTGAGAATATGCTATGTTCTCTGAAACTGCTTGAGAGACGTAAACCTGTCATTCCTGGCCCTCAGTGTCTCTCGTGTCCTGCTTATTTCATCAAGAGAAGACAAATAATGGAGCAGTCCAGTGGCTAATGTGGGCAACACTTTGGTCTCTTTTTTCATAGTTTTTTTTTTTCTCTGCAGTTTAACATTTTGGGTTCAGTATAAGGTTTTAATGTTTCTGAAGGAATATTCTTATGCTCACCAAGGCTGCGTTTATTTGATTAAAAAAAAAACTGTAATATTGTAAAATGTAAATATATTTAAATTAAAAATTACCATTTTCTACATTATTATGTTTTAAGATATAATTTATTCATCCGATGGCAAAGTCTTTAGCATCACACGATCCTTCAGAAATCATTCTAATATGCTGATGCTCAAGAAACATTCTTATTATTATCAGTTGAAAGCAGTAATATTTTTAATAAAATCTTTGCGGAAACCATTTAACAATTTTTTTTAGGATTGTTTGATGATTTATTTGAACTATGAAAACAATAACAATAGACAGTAACAAGTCATAATATACAATATCTTATATAGTGTTGCTTCTCAAGTAAATATTTCTTCTATGTAAAAATCTGTGTTAAGAAAATGAGTTTTTGTAGTCTAAAAGAATGATATGATTTTTGATAAATGGGACACCCTACAATCTCATGGCTTTTTTGGCCATGTCTGAGCAGAGATTACAAGACCGATAGTCCACATCACTGTGAGATTAAGGACAGGGCCATCATTTTGAACATGACACATAACAATCAGACTGTCCTGTCATAAAACACACTGCATGTAGTCTTTAAATGTAAAAAACACAGATTTACTGAAAAAAGAATGATTTGCTAAACAGACCCGCGTGACAGCAGCTGGTAGTGAGGAGTGTGTGAGTTATGACTCTTGTCTTATGTCCCTGTCCGAGGTCACGATCAAAGCCGCTTTCATTTCCCCTTTCAGGCAAAGAGCAGCAGTCCCATTGCTAACATGATGTAATTCCAGCTAAGACTGATATATATGAATGTGACCTTTGAGTTTAAGCACAGGCACTGACCTTTAGATCCATATGCAAAGAACTGTGAGGCCTCTGACATATTTGTGAGTTTAAAGAGGTAATACATCATGTTAGAGAATCCCTTTACGACAGCCGCACACGTGAACACATACAAAAACACAGTCTCTGTCTAAGCAGAACCTGTTCCAATACAATAGCGAAAGAGTTAGAAAGAGAAAAAAAGTGAGAAGAAAAGAGAAAGGAAGCTTAAAGCATATATCTCCGGAGATTGTAACAGGTGCTTTAACAGGTGCTAACATAACCGCGGAAAAGTGTAGATGATTTCTGACTGATGTGTCCATATGTAGACAGGATGGTCACTTAAGCTCAGGGATTCCCATCCTTCTGAGGCAGATGTTCATGTTTTTTTAGTTTTCATGGTCTGAATGTACCTGGGCGGTTGATGCATAATACTGTGTTCTAAGTTTCCAGCAACAAGAAATTTGGTTGTCCAACATGAAGGTGATATATTACAGCCAGTTTGAATGTTTATGTTGCGTGTGATGCAGCATAAAACAGAAACAAACCAAATGGACAAAATGTTCTGTTGCTCTTTGTGGTCAGAACCTTGGCATGTTATTACAACATTGCTGAATAAAAGCATTCATTTCTTTTCTTTCTTTTTTCTATTAAAAATAAAATCTTACCAACCTTTGAATGGTAGTGTATATAATAGGACATGACATTTTTCACCTTTTTGCCTTCAATAGTTGATTTTAAATGTAAAAATAGTCATTTTTAAAAGTCTTTAAAAGACTTCCAATTGCTATGGCCCTAAAAAATGAGAAAATGCTGCTTAAAATGGTTTTGAATGAAATAAAGCATGTCACACCGCAGGGCACGTCAACTTCCCACCTGCAATAAAGCTATAATTGCAGGTTACCATGTAAACGTTTAGACAAATTTCACTGACTGAAACAGTGAAGCAGATTTCTGAGATCTTCATGTGAACACACATAACAAAAGATCCAAAGTTTGTGTTTTATGAGTCTATGAAGAATATCTGTGTCACGATCTGGCCAGCTGGCAGGTTTCTCCTCCAGACTGTGAGTGACACACGAAGCTGTCATGTGTAACTGGTGACACAGTTCTCCATGCATGAGTGATGACGGGTCGTCTGTGTAAAACATAGCAGTCGGCACTCAGCACAAACAGACCTATTATCAGCAGCCTGTGCTTTTAGCATAGCAAAAGAAAAAAAATCTATTGCCATTTACTGATACTTTTACCCTGGGGTGGAATATTTTCTATGCTCCGATCCTGGACTCGTTTTCCATCTCTCCATGGACAGCAAAACTGATCCCAGATCAGATGAAAACAGTACTTTAACCCAACAGAAACTGTGTCATGATCCTAAAACACTTCATGCATCATATGACTGTAACTTTTGCCAGAAGACATCTGCAATGAGGACAAATCCCTGCTAGTGGGGAGAAAGAGATGGTGTCCCTAAAAAGGGTTGTACATCTGGTCTGAAAAACATAATGCTGAATACAAATACTAAAAAGTAACTAACCACATGATTGCATTATGTGCATTAATAGAATTGTGCGTTATTAGGATCATAAAATAAATAGGCTTATCAACTTTTAAAAGAGTGGAAAACGTTTACCACACAAGGAAAAAAAATACAATACAGACTGCATTAAATATTCTAAGAAAATGTAAGTAATTTTAAGTAATTCACATGAGCCCAGTTCATCAATTTATGTCTTGTGAAGCAAAAAAGCTGTGTGTTTGTAAGAAACAAATCCATCATTTAGCCGCTAATTTTAAAATACTTGCTTCTGGCCATAATAAAGATTACTCCAGTGAAAAAATCCATCCCATGTTGCACTCTCACATCAAAATCCTATTTAAAACATATTTCTTTTAAACTTTTTTGTTTATAAAATGTGCTTGATCTGTGTACATTTCTCTCCTGTTTCAGACAAGAAAACATTTCCACTGGAGACAGCAATACTATGAGCAGAAGGCTCATATTAGCTGGAAGCAATGGTTTGAAGTTAAAAATGTTTTAATCATGAATTAGTTTTTTACAAAAACACAGCTTTTCACTTCACAAAATGTTAACTGATGGACTGAAGTCATTTAAATTTTTTAATTACTGTGATGTTTTTATCAGCTGTGGACTCTCATTGTGACGGCACCCATTCACTGCAGAGGAGACACTGGTGAGCGAGTAATGCTAAATTTCTCCAAATGTGCTCGGATGAAAAAATGATGGCTTGAGTGAGTACATTTTCAGTGCATTTTAATTTTTAGGTGGACTATTCCTTTAAAAACGTTTTACATGTGCTGATTGTTAGTTTTGTAAATAAGCATTTATTTTCAGTCAGCTGTAGCTACATTATCTATTAAATATTAACTCAAATCAAATCAATATTTAATGTAATTATTTTATTCTGCCAGGAGAAAGAGACCGTTAAGTCATAAGAGACATAAAACTAGCATTGGACAGCAGTCATTTATACACTTCAGCGGCCAGTCATCATATAAAAATATCTGAATGCCACAGTTGTCCAATCAGAATCAAGTACTCTTGCAAGCGGCGTATTAAAATGATACATTATTATGCTGGATATCAGAGATTTGTGCTTTTTATATGCACTTCCACGTTTCCGCCCCCTTCCTCCACCTCATAAATGGTTTTCTGAGCAAAGCTGAAATTGGAAATCTAATAAGAGCACTTTTCATTGACAACTGCTGGCTGAGGACTGAAGCGATTGGCTGCGTTACAGCTGTGAGAGTCAATCTCTTCAAGTGGAGTGAATGGCCACTGAGAGTCTTAGACAATACCACGCTGACAGAGAGACTATTTCAGTGTGGAGCGAGAGAGCGAGGCGTGCCGTGGTGGGCTGATTGTCTACGACTACGTGTTCATTAACCTCTGAAATCTCTCTCTGCTTCCCACAATAGCAGGACCATTCAATCACCGGCTGCGGCGTGATAAATGAAGGGCAGAGATAAACAGAAAGCGCGTGCTTTCTGTGAACGTGAAGCTGCAACGTGTCCATTCGGGAGATGAAAAAAAGATGCATCTTCATTAAATCTGTAGTATGACAAAACACTGGGACAAAATGGGAATAAATGTCAATGAATGTGGTGATTTGAGAATGTAGGTCACTTGCTCTCTCTGTCACTCTCCATCTCTCACTGCATTGTCCTCTGAACTATACAATTCTTTGCTTCTTTCTCTCGTTTGACCCTCACATGACAGAACACACAGCCCTCAGATCTCCGGAGGAAATGACAGAGGTTGAATACTGAATTAATCTTCAAAGTCAAGTTATTAATGAATAGGTAGATAGATGTTAAAATGTAAAGGGTATAAAAGGACTCTATGTGCTACAAATAAAAGTCTGACCTTGTTGATGTTATCATGTTTACATGGCTGGCGTAAATAGTCACATGATCACATTTAGATAAATCCAGTTTGCCCCTGTGCAAAATGATGCCTATGTCAAAGCTAAAAAAGAAGCATGTGACCAGTGAGAAAACAAAGAGCTACATTTTTTAATATAAAACGGATTATTCCATTATAAAATTGCAGATTTCAAAGAATTGATATTACAAGGGAAGATAAAAAATAAATAAATAAATAACAGGAATTTGTTACTGGTTTATGGGGTTTTTGTCCCTCTAAAAAATTGCCTGCTGGTAAAAAAAATATTACAATCATGTTTGCAATTTTATTTTGGGTCTTATTGAGCAACTGAGCAAATTTTTATTGCTACTCTCTGTAATTTCCCACTGGTTAAAATTGTGACCAAGAATAAACCACATACTTTCACCAACATCTTTTAAACTCTGTAGGCATAAAGTTTATTGCATCAGTTAAACCAAGGAGTAAAATACATGTGCTCACATAGCAGGTTAACTGAAACGGTTAAAAACGTTTTTCAGTAAAGGAAAATAGCTGAAATAAAATATCTAAAAATATATAATAAATAAATGTAGACATTAGATGAAGTATTTTTATGCAAATGAAAATTAGAAATGTTGCTTTGGCAAGTACTGAAAATACAGTAGGCCCTAAGTGTAAACTGAATTTCTCAAATTACTAAAACTAAAAGCTATAGAGATTTAAAAGCTAATAAAACAACATAAAATGTCAACAAAATATAAAAATAGCATACAATATGTAAACAATACTAAAACACACCGTTTGGGATCAAGTGGGTTAATGAGGGATTGTTTAATTATTATTGCCGATTGCGAGAACACACTGCCCTTGCTATAAAACCCAATAGCAACTTCTGGTCATTTTTTTCTAGATATTAATTTCAGGCTGCTGACAGTCTTTACCTGCATTAATCAATGTTCCGGTTCTGTCTGTGAACTAACCCAGTTCATCAAGCCACTGATCCAGGGACAGCTTAATGTGAACTCACTAGCAGAACAGTTGAATTTGCTCTCCAAACCGCGTTTGCTCTCCTGCACACTGCTTTGTCTCTGAGATGAGCCTGTCAGCCTCTTCTGCAGTGTGTGCGCGTGATCTGCCCCTGGGTCAGAGTGAGCCCTTTTTCATTTACAAATTCTAAACCTCAGACTCAAGCAAAAACCTCTTCTCTGCTGAAAAACACATACACTCTCTGCTCCTCTCAAAAACTCATAAATACTTAAAATAACTGAAAAAAATTTAAGTCAGGAACGTCTGGATATTGCTTTCGGGTGTTAGCGAGAAATATTCACTGGGTTTTATCTTATTGTTTGTGTGTGAGAGAGAAAGCACAAGAAGAAGAAAATAAATGTGAGAAAAAAAGAAAAGTGTGTGTGTGTGTCCGTGTGTGTAATTAGCACATCTGTCGCTATGTTCCAGGTGAGAGTGGCACCTTCAAACATCTGGAGGAAGGACTGCTCCATCTGCTCCAGTCCAGCAATCTTTGCCTCTTTCTTTCTCTCCCCATCTTTGTCTTTCATTCTTACCCTCCTAGCCCCTTAAAATCTAAAATATTACTTTACACATAACTAAATTAATACACATACATACATGTATATATATGTCAGTTGCTGTAGGAATTGTATGGGATTGAATGATTACACTTTTGGGTCAGTATGATTTTTTTTTTTTTTTTAAAGAAACCTGAAGAAAAGCAATAATTAAAAAAAATAAATCAATCAATAAATAAGAAGCACAACTTACCGACCTGAATCTTTTGAATATATTGATTATATTATCTTGTGGCATCAAAAAAATATTAAAACATAATCTCAGCACAGAAAACGCCATCAGATTTTTTTTAGTATGTTGTTCAGTCTACATCAAAATTGTTAATGTAACCCAATGTTTTTTTTTTTTTTTTCTGAATAAAAGCTAGTGTCCCACTTATTTTAATTTGACCATTTTTAGGCATAAACAGGAGATTATTTTTAGATCTGGATGTAAGCCGAGTGAAAGCTCGACAGACTTTCTACTTTGGCTGACCTCTGACCCCGATGACCTTTTCTCCTTCATCAATGACAGAATGACTAATTATGCAAAACAAGTGAAAACTGTAGGGAAAAATGACAGAAGGTGGAAACAAGATCAGCAACATTTCATGATCAAGAAAGCAGGCATCAAAATAACTCCAGCACACACAAAGACTCAACTTCTGAGAAGGAAAAAAAAAGTCTAAAGATGTCAGACCCCAGAGGAAAGTGGATGATTCATGGACGACTTAGATCTCACAAACACAAACAGAAGAGCATCCCCTTCCTTTATTTTACAAGAGTTTTGTACAATCCAAACAGCTGCTGTGTTTCTAAACTGATTTCTGAACAGCGTATAAACAACACAAAATAACAGACACAAAGGCAGAAACAAAAAGCCAAAAACCCTGTACAGAGTCCTGTAAACAAACCAACACAAAAAAATGGAAACTCCATATCTCTGCCCGCTAATGACCTCTGACCTTTTAGAACAGCATATGGAGACTGTTGCTATGATACAAACATAAATAAAAGAATCTGTGTCAAAGGCAGCACATATTTAATGCTTCTTCATTAAAATAGTCACAATCTGGAAAAATCTGACATTTAAAAAGGTGCAAAAGAGGTTTTGTTCATTTGAAAAGGTTAAAAAGGAGGCAAATGTACAAAACAGGATGAGCAGGGCAAGATCACAAGCTAATTTCCATACTAGATACGGAAGAACAAAGACGACAGTAAAAACTGAAATGTCTTGATTGTTTAGTCGTGTCGTACTGAAGCTCTTTTCATGTTATCATCTTGATAACACACACACACACCAAACGCACCCAACCATCTGTGCCTGGACAGTAGAGTGTGTTGCACACCATGTGTCCCACTGTTATGTGTCAAACGAGCATCGGCTGGCTCATATGGCACTGCCCCCGCGCACGTACACACACGCACACACACACAGAGCACTGACCTAGCCTCTTACACTCAAGTCTCAGAGTGTGTCAGCTCAACGGGAGCTCTTGATTCAAAGCCCAGAACTTCCAGAGACTCAAAGTTCCAGTTTGAGATCTCAAAGATTCAGTGATGCTTCCAGTACTGGCTTTAAGAACGTGAGTAGTTAAAGGCTTTCTACTTAAATAATCAATAAAGTCCATCAGTCTGTCCATCTATTTAAAGAACGGTGTGTGGCTGTTTTTTGAAATGTAATTTTAACACACTGCATACTATTAAAAAAAATACTAATAATAACTTTTACTCCAGTTCAGTTTAAGAAACTCAAATTACTGAAAGTTGAGAGTTTTAACAAAACTGGACTATTATTATTTGGAGTTTAATATGAATAAAAAAAAATGAAAGTATATAAATATATAGTTGCTGTAATAATACTAATTAATAACACTCCAACTTGAGAGTTTCTTAAACAATAATATATACACACATATATATATATATATATATATATATATATATATATATATATATATATATATATATATATTATATATATATATATATATATATATATATATATATAAATATATATAGGTTATATATTATATATGTGACCTTGGACCACAAAACCAGCATGTGGGTCAATTTTTCGAAATTGAGATTTATACATCTGAAAGCTGAATAAATAAGCTTTCCACTGATGTATGGTTTGTTAGGATTGGAGAAACTATTTGAAAATCTGGAATCTGAGGGTGCAAAAAAAAAAAAAAAAAAAATCAAAATATTGAGAAAATCGCTTTAAAGTTGTCCAAATTAAGTTATTTGCAATGCATATTACTAAACAAAATTAAGTTTATATATATTTAGTGTAGGAACATTACAAAATATCTTCATGGAACATGATCTTTACTTAATATCCTAATGATTTTTGGAATAAAATAAAAATCGATAATTTTTACCCATACAATGTATTTTTGGCTATTGCTACAAATATACCTGTGCTACTTATGACTGGTTTTGTGCTCTAGGGTCACATATATTAAACATTCTATATGTATGTATATATGTATATATATATGTGTGTGTGTGTGTGTGTGTATATTATATATATATATATATATATATATATATATATATATATATATATATATATATATATATATATATATATATATATATATATAACCACCAATATATATATATATATATATATATATATATATATATATATATATACACACACACAATATATATATATTATATATATATATATATATATATATATATATATATATATATATATATATATATATATATATATATATATATATATAATATATATATATATATAGAGTATATATATAGAATTAATATATAACTATTTTAAGCTCACTCTCTCTTAATTCTTTTTAAACTCACACTCTCCCTACATGTGTATAATCACACATGGGAAAAAAAGATACACAATTATTTCCAAGCTATACAAATTTAATAATTTTACATATTTAGTAGATGTAGATATCTAGAGATAGATAGATGTAGTAGTGCTAGTGTGGTATTCCAAACACAGCCTCTGTGTGTGTGCATCTATGCATGTTTAAGGGAGACAGAAGACAATCGTTTTGTCTGAACTTTCACACTGTACTGTGGCCTGTCAATACAGGGGCAGCTGGTGTGTGTGATGAAAAATTCAGTGTGGGTCATCTGGAAGACAGGAACCCACACACACACACACACACACCTTGCAGGCAGCAGTGGGTCGTGGGTTCTGTGTCTGTGTGTGAAAGAGCTCTGAAAATTTAATGAGGAGCATCAATTAATGACCTGCTATATGTGACCCCATTTCCTTTCCTTCTTCCTTTTCCATTGCATTTTTGATATTCACACTTCTCTCTATATCCACAGGTCCTCCACCACTACTACTTTTTTTTTTGTACCTATATTTGTCGAGTTCTTTAAACATGTGACTACATCCAGTGGTGTCGCTAGGTTTGCTGGGCCACCTGTACTGTAACGACATCAAATACACGTTTAACTGACAATTTTACCTCATGTGTAAGAATTCATCTGATAAATCTTATTAAAAAAAAGCTCTACTTCACAAAACTTCATCAAAACCTGTGCAAAGCAGGAAACTGCTCATTTTGATCGAGTTCTACGTGGTTTTAGAGGAACAGGTAAGTGTTCGGCTGATTGTCAGAGCTTGAAGGTCTTCACAGCGAATCAAGAGACTTCTTGCTTCTGGACGCACCAATGAGCTGTCAGATTGGGCAGGACCACTGTGACCTCAAAGAAAAGGCACTCTGGGAGTCTGTGTACAACTGGCACACAAATAAACATTTGTATCTGTGAGCCTTTTGCCTCTTTGAAAAACAGGAGAAAAGGGTCTTCCTTTTATCTCATGACATAAACGGGCGTGTTTTCTCAGGTGTGTGTATGCGGCTGAGCCGGACAACCTGGGAAGGGGAAGGTGGGACATCCTGTCTGTGGGGTCCTTTGGAATCCTGTGATTGGTATTCTAATCGAATTGACGGGCCTCTTCCTTTCATTTCCTGTTCCCTGCGTCTCTGGTCCTGTCGCAGGAGCTCCTGGGCCTCCAGGAGGACACGTGCATTGTAGCCGCCACCCACGGAGGAAGCGCTGGATGCTGGGGGAATGGAGAGGCCATTCCTACAGCCAGGACGAGGAACGGTGCGTGGGACAGAACGAGGTCCCTGGTAGCTGGAGTAACGGCCGCTGTCTTTAGCTGCCTGGAAACCGTCTCCGGCCGGACACGTCCTCTCCCACTCGCTCTCTGGGGCCGGGGTGGGCGTCTTACGAGGGTGGCTACACACAGGGAGAAATGGGCAAGGTGAGAGGTTGTGTGTGCACATGTTCTTAAAGACATTAATAGTTTATTCATACTGAAACAGGAAGTAGGGCCAGGACATATAATAGATTTTATTTTATTTTTTGCCAGTATCTTCTAGTTTCCATCACAGTCCATCAAAACCACACTTGTCAGCATTCAAAATGGATAAATTCCTTTATTTGTTAAGAATAAGGAAGAGGAATTTTATTGGATGAAATTTTATTTACTCATTTATTTTTTCCCCATTTTGCTTAAAGAGAAAAGTTGTTCAAACTGAATTATTTTATACTAATATTCAAAAATACACTATACTATTCAAAAGTTATTTTCAAAAGAAGTCTCTTATGCTCACTATGACTGCATTCATTTTATCAAAATACAGTAAAAAATTATTTATACAAATATTGTGAAACATTAGTACAAAATCAAAATAATAGTTTTTCTATTTTAATATATTTTAAAATGCAAGTTATTCCTGTAATGGAATTTAATTGTTTCTTCTTTATTTGCATTTAATTGTTCATTTTAATTTTAGTTCATTTTAGAAATGTTTTTTGTCATTTTGATTAGCTTTTGATTTTTTTAGAATAAATCTATGTAGTTCTATTAATGTATTTTTTTCAGTTTTAGTTATTTTAGTACTTCAAGTTAAACATTTTCTTTTATTTTAGTTAATGTTCATTTTGTTTCAAGTTACATTTTTTTTTAAAGGTTTTAGTTTTAAAACTAAGTGCTTTATTGACACGATTGCTCAGAAATCATTCTAATATGCTGATTTGATTCTCAAGAAACATTTATTATTAGTGTTAAAAACAGTTAGTGTTAAAAAAGTTATGCTGCTTGATATTTTTATTGAAACCGTGACACTATTATTTTAGTATTCTTTCATGAAAACATCAGAATTTATTTGAAATAGGAATTTTGTAGCAAATTTCTTTAATGGCATATAATGCATTTCTTAATAAAAAATCTTACTAACCTCAAAACTTTTGAACAGAAGTGATGTTAGTAAATCATAGAAAATAGTAAATAGAAAAACTACAAGCCATAAAAACTTTTTTTAATTTTATGAGATTGTTTAAGTGTTTTACTCAATAAATAACAGCACCGTTGCGTTATATTTCACAAACACACGTACCGTGGCAGAGAGCTGTACTGTCTCTGAGCATGTGTGAAAGCATCTCTGGCTTCCTGCCTCTGTAACTGCACCTCCACAGACACCGAATGACGGCCAGATGACGTCTGAGAGCTGCAGTTGGACTGTAACACAAACAGGAGTTATTAACATGTCAAACTAAAGCAAACAAGTAAAAGTTGAGTAAAGACAAATTTGGAAGAGAGAGAATTTGAGTTCTGGAAAGATCATTATGAACATACAGAGAGACAAAGACTCAAGCTAAACACTTACCAGGATTCAGAGGTGTTTTTGTGTAGAGGCCTGTGACATTTGTGCAGAAATGTGTTTGAATGTGACATTATTACCAGTCCTATGACCTTTGGCGCATTACTGCTGTTAATGAAACCATTAGAGTAGATTATAACCCATAAAAAATTCATGGAGTTAGTTATTACTCTTCATAACAGAATCACAGCTACATTATGGTCCTCAATAATTATTATAAAAATTATTACGCGTTATTCAAATGACCACATCATTAAAAAGACAAGCAATTATTTCAAGAACTATTTATCTCTGTATACTGCTTGACAATAATTCTCAATGCACAATATGCAAATGAAAACAAAAACTTGAGTACAGGTAAAAATCGTATTTTTCTGGTTTAATATTTGAATATACTTAATTAAATATGATTAAAATTTAAGTAAATTTATTAATATCTAAAATTATGCTTAAAATATTCACACATTTTTCATCTCCTGTGGTTCTAGTTTTATTCCTTTAAGATGCAGTGATTTAGAGCGCATTCAAGATTTATGTTCATCACTTTATATGATCCATGAAAATCAAACCCATAACCTTGGCGTTGCTAGCGACATACTCTACCAGCTGAGCTATAGAAGCTCATCTAACATACATTATGGACACAAAGGTGAGGCTGGAATGTGGACACACAGCAGACGTTAGATGAATGTTAGTTTAATGTTAGCTGGATTTTAGGTGAATGCTATGAACATTAAGTGAATATCAGTTCATTTTATGGTGAGGGGGATTTGCAGTGATACCATAATGAAGCACTTCTCTAATGTAATTCATTAAGAAATCGCACACACACATTCACACTTGGTCGGTACAGAACATAAGGGTGTAATTATAAACAATAAAGACTCATTTAACACCGCCTCTCTCTCTCTCACACACACACTGACGGCTTTGTTCCGTACTCAGAACAGTGTAACTGCGGTAAATTGCTCATGACCCATAAGAATCCATTTCTTTTATGGCAACATTTACACTGAGTTCCCTGCTCTCGTCACGCTCAGTCAAACAGATGAATGCCGTCCCAGGCATGCTCAATCAAGAGCCGATCCACACGGAGAATTCCATTAACTCTAATGAAGGAGAACAGCATGCTGGGATTGATTGACACAGCTTGCCAGCCATGTTGCTGTGGAGACAGAGGTGTTGAAGGATGAAGGATGTGTGGAGCCGGGTCATTTAGCCCAGTTCATTAACACGCACACACACTTCACTGCCTAAAACAACATCAGTGTCACAGGAACGTACCATTTGTTTGCTAAACAGATTATGGCATTAAAGTTCTGATACGAGTTCAGTAACGATATGAGATTAATAACAGCCGATGATGTTAACACTGACACACAAACACTCACGAAAAATGGTTAGTGATCAGAAAAAAAGTGGATTTTTTTTCGCCCATTTATTCTCACCTCATCTTTCTGAGAAAAAAGAAATGACAGATGTGTTTGAAACACAGCTACAGAAACAAAACTGAATCACTAAAGCAAACCACCCATCTTTATTCTGTAGCCTTTTGTTTTACAAAAAAGGTTTTTAGGCAGAGTAAAAAAAAGGACTTAAGTTTATCATGGAGGTTTTGGACATTTGAAGACTAGGGAAAATTTGGGGACGAAAAAGACATTTTATACAGTTACATAATCACTGCCATTACGAAACGAAACAACAAAAATAATTCCATACATTAAAGCTGAGTGGATGAAAAATTTAAAAAGAGAAATTTACATTAAGGAAAATACACATAACACCGTGTGTAACAGTTCACTGAAACTCTCTCCCTGGAAAGATGATTACAAATGAATATGTTAAAAGCAATCCACACAGAAGAGCTTCTGAAATGATTTTTAAGTGCAACTCATTCCTGAGGGATAGTTTACCAAAAAATTAATATTCCGTCATCGTTTACTTTTTTCTGTGGAACAAAAAATAAGGCATTTTAGGAATGCTTGCACTATGATAGGGAAGCTTAAATAGGGTCCAAAACAAATGATTTTCTTTGTTAAAAAAGTAAATCATGACTGAATTTGAATTTTTGGGTGAACTATCCTTTTATTAGGACTTTCTGCTTCATATTATAGGCAACAGAGGTTTAAATTTACCTAAATCCAGATCATCATATTGAGTTCACACTCAATCCAGATTCGAATGATCTGAATTTGAATTCGATATCTTAAATACTAAACAATTTCAGTCTAAAAACATTGATTTTTAAACTCAGTCACACACAACTTCATCTTGCACACATACATTCAGCCAATTGCAGTTCTTGCCTTAATTCATGATCTGCTGAAGTCATGGCTGCGGTGATATGGTTGAACAGATGAATGGATGGGTGTACAGTCCAGATGGATGAAAACATGGTGATGTTAGCATTGTTAGCGGATAATGTCAGTGTCAGAGGTGACATGCTCCTGCATGCAGTGGTCTCATGTTAGCGGTTAGCATTAGCCCAGGCCTGGAGGTCGTAAACATAACTGCCCCAGTCCTTGGACTTAGTCTTATCCTTCCTGGGAGCTCCCAGAGACCATGGGGTGTACGTCCAGGGATCATGGGTGCACATACACAGCTCACACACTCACCCAGGACTGCTCCAAGCTGTAGGGGCGGTGGTGATCATCTGGCTCCGCCTCTTCCTGCCGGACCTGCTGGAACTCCTGGCGTAAGCGCTGGATTCGGTCGAGGTTGCTGGGCGTCAGCCTGTTAGGAGCAGGAGGAAGAGGGCACATGATGACACATTAGAACATTACATCATAATCCCTTTGATCATATACACTCCGGAATGACAGGTGTTGGAAGTGCGACCCTGTGTAAAAGGTCACCTAGTTACGCTCCGCTACCTTTATGAGAACAAAGGTCAAGGTGTCACACACGGTGAACAGATGGTCCAGATACCTAAATGGGCAACAAACACAGCCTCTCCTATGCTCCGCAAGATCAGATGAGGAAAGCCCGCAGCAGAATTCACCAGACACGGACAAGTGGCAGTTTATATTACAGTATAGACGTGCATGTGCTTGTGTGAGAAAGAACCAGACAGATTTCCTCTTATTAAAATTCCATAATCACATGTTGAGTGTTTACGATGTAGAAGACAGCAACTGGGGCTTTTTACACATGAGCAGATGTCCAGTTTAAAACACACAGATGCAGTATATACTGTGTCATAGGAGATGAATCGAGATAATTTAAGAACGCAGACTAATCAGAAAACATGCATGTGTTTCTATTTAATAGATTTCCATTAATAAAGAATAAGTTAGATAGATAGATAAAAAAAAATAAATAATATAAATAAAAAAAAAAAAAAAAAAAAGATATCTATCTAACTACACACACAAACAGATACAGATATCTATCTATCCGTCCGTCCGTCCGTCCGTCCGTCCGTCCGTCCGTCCGTCCGTCCGTCCGTCCGTCCGTCACTTTGCCATATTTGGGGTAAGTGAATTTTAGTGAAGGATTCATTTCATTAATTAAAATTAGCTGTAACGCGAGACTCTTTCTGTGCAATTTCTTAAAGGAATTGGCTTGTAAGAGTCATTTGTTTGTGGGTCAGAATATACTAGTCACAATATACGGTTGTTTTTGAGTCCAGCAATGCTTAACATTATTTCACAGCACCCAGGTCTTTGCATCCCGTCACATTTCAGATTGCAAACTCACAACAGAAATATAATTTCTCACATTTGCCGTGGCGGTGCAGATTCAGCATCGGCTCAGCGGCGCCACTGACACACACATAAAAATACATATACTGTAGGTCAAACATTCGTTCCAAAACCACAACTGAACTCTTTCTCTTACCATTGAAACACTTAGACTTGATCTAAAACATACAACAATCAATACAAACTCATCAAAAACACAAATACATCAACACCATGGAGCCATTTAATCCAATAAGAGAATCAATGAAGAACTGCTGTAATGTTTCCGGAAAGGCTAAAAGAATAACCTTGCAACATCTAAAAGCATTACAATGCCCAGATGAACAAAGAAAGCCAGCGTGAGTGTGTGTATACATGCTGACATGGCAGTAACAGTACCTGTGCGAAATTACATTTTCATTGCCAGCTGCATTGATTTAAACACATTTGTTCTGTTCTGACATATTTCTTTTTTTTTTACCAGGGCGCACATACATACAGCATAAGCCGGACAGGATGTCCCTCTGACCCCATCATGAGATTACTTATTTCACTGCCAACAGCTGGAGCCATTTAAAACAAAAAGTGGCATAACTCCTAGATCAGACCGAGAGACTCACCGGAATTACACACACATTCACTCGTGACACATAGAGGAGCTTATTTAGCAGTCATGTTTGAGTAGAAAGGCTTGTGTGTCATTCAATACTTTAAATCTGACTGACGACCATAAAATAATTATAAAAGCATGGCACAAAGCCAGAAAATCCAATATAGTTATGAAAATGCAACATTCCTCAAGTGTCTGCCCATATACTGTAACTAGTTTCTCTTTACCATAATAAATGTGATCTATTTCTGAACTCGAGGGCAAATAGCTTTCAAAGTAGACCTACTGTGTGTGTTATGAATGACTGCAGTGTATATTTGTGTGTACGTATGACGAAATGCTTAAAACTAATTCAAAATGTATATAAATTGACAAAATTACAGCCACAAGTCAGGTAAATCTTACAAAAAATAAAAAATAAAATCTAACTTTGGCGACATCTTCCAAAGGTAAAAATTATTCATACATTATTATAAAAATGCATGAAGTTCTCTTTTAGGAGTTTTAATGATTTGAGTTAGAGTTAGTCTCCGTTTATCATGATTAGCTTCTATTAAAGGCATTTAAGATATTGAGGTAAGTGTATGAGATTCTAAAGTAGAACTAACAAAACAGACCCTCTTAAAGGGATATTCCACCCAAAACTTGTGTCGTTCCAAACCTTTGTCTTCTGTGGGACACAAAAGAATATATTTTGAAGAACACTGGGAACCAAACGACACTGGATCGACTGTATAGACAAAAACACTGAGACATTTCTCAAAATCTCTTCTTTTTTTTTATAAGTTATAGAGGTTTGGAAGGACACGAGGGTGAGCAAATGATAGGATTTTCATTTTGGATGGAGTATCCCTTTAAAGAGCATCACTTTCAATAGTGTTCCACATTCTCCTGGCATTTTTATCTAACAGCTGTGAACTCAAAGCACCAGAATCAGGTCAAAATAATCAATACACACCAAGCATGGATGAAAATGACAACGTAGTAATAACTTGTCTCTTTTATTACTTTAAATGAACAGAAAAGAGAGTTGGGAGTGAGAAGGGATGAAACCAGATCTGTTTAAAAGGACTTTTCACAGGTAAACATACATGCTTATGAAAAACACACACAGTTTACATGGGCACTTATTGTTAATTTAGCCCATTATTTTTCTCCAGCACTCTATAAAGGCTGCCATTTTGTGGTCAAGAAAGTGCAGCACAATCAAAAGTGTACTTTACTGTAAATTCATCATTGATATGATGAACCCACCCAGTGTAACACAACATCTGACATTCATCCTCTCACAGACTCATCTAGAATTATTCCTCTAACAGCCTCATCAGACAGTCTTCCTCTCACAGCCTCATCTAGAACTCATCCTTTCACAGCCTCATGTAGAATTCATCCTCTCACAGCCTCATCTAGAATTATTCCTTCAACAACCTCATTAGACATTCTTCCTCTCACAGCCTCGTCTAGAATTATTCTTCCAATAACCTCATCAGACATTCTTCTTCTCAAAACCTCATCTGATATTCACCCTCTCACAGCCTAATCTAGAATTCTTCTTCTCAGTCTCATTTGACATTCACCCTCTCACAGATTCATCCGACATTTATCCTCTCACAGTCTCATTTAGAATTGATCGTCTCATGGTCTCATCTAGAATTCTTCCTCTCACAGCCTCATGTAGCATTCATGCTCTCATAGGCGAATGGAGCATTCATGCTCTCACAGCCTCATCTGACATTCATTCACTCACAGTCTCTTCTGGAATTCACCCTCTCACAGCCTCATCTACCATTTACCCTCCCACAGCCTCTTCTAGCTTTCACTCTCTCATAGTCACATTTAGAAATCACCCTCTCACAGCCTCATACTGCATTCATCCTTTCACAGCCTCATCAAGCATTCACCCGGTGCATAGAGGGAGAAGTCTGATTATAATGACTGTTATGATCTGCAGGACTCATTACCAAAATGGCTCATCTAGAGGATGCAAAGTCTCTGCATACAGTCATGCAGCAAAGCTTTTAAAACCACTGATACACAAAACGATAGATATGAGCAGATAAAACCTTTCTCTCTGACAGATCTCTTCATAAAAGGAATGAATGTTCCGCCCGAGCATATAATGCAGCATCTAATATCAATATGTAAACAGCTTCTAGCTTGTGAAAGGAGATTTGGAGACATATGGTCTCATCACAGCTCATAATTTGTTCTGAGAGCAGTGTGCATGTGATGTAAGGAATTGTGATAACGTCGGTTTTAATGTACTTTAAAAGACCTCCTGTTGCCATTAGAGCATATAAGAATCACTATCGCCGTGGTAACCATGCATTCCTGCTGAAATGGATAGACCACATTATTTTAGGCAGTTCAGTGGTTGCTATAATGGAAAGAGTGTCACAAATGCTGCTGTGCACTCAACACCTTGTGAGGAAGATGAACATAAAAGCATAAAATCAAAGAACTGACTATATAGACAGACAATATATCAATAATCAGATCAGTAATTATCAAAATCATAATTGTTTTCTGTTTAAATTGCTGGCATCAGTCCGATTATGCTGATATTTGAAGCTATTAGAAGTCTTGTTTTTTCCCCTCATTTGAAACAGTACACTTTTTCTATACCAGGTTACAGGTTATTGGCTATATCATAAATGTTACATATAAATATATTTGTTATCTTCACATATTGATGTCAAAATTGGTCATTTATCAGTTTGCCAATATTCACAGTCACTTTAAAAGGTGGACACAGGCAACAACAGAAAGAATATCACAAAAATCATATAAAAACTATATCGTGACATATATACACAGACCATTACCCTGATATAAAAGTTTTTTATTCTTACCCAAACATATATTAGTAATACTGTCCACCTCTAAACTCCTGTTAAGCTTTTCTGCAATTCACAGCTAATGGGTTTCTCTGAGTAAAACAAACAATATGTGTGCAGACATTACTGTATGGGAATATAGCCACTGATACACACTGAAACACAAACAGATACATATCTCACTGAAAGCTGCGCATGTGTGTATTTGCGCTCAGTGGAAACTGAGAACAGGCAAGTCCTGCCAGCTAACTGTTCTGTTGAGTGAGGTGACAAGAAGAAAAAAATAAAAATAAAACAGGCGCCAAGACTGTGGCAAACTATTTTACAATGCAGACCAGCATTCACACACACACACACACACACACACAATACCTGGATACTTCCACATCAAACACGGACGCTGTTTGAATATTTATATTGTTCAAGCAGCTTTTACATTATTGATGTATTTTCTAATCCAATAAATGAATGAAGTTAATTTTCCTACTTTTCCTCCCTTACGTTTACACATGCAAGCACATGACGTTGTATTTCAGTACTGACTGCTTCAATTAACCATTGTTAAGTCCTTAACTCTTGGTAATGTTAGAGCTGTCAAGGCTTTAATTGTGGTTCTACACTGTACAGCACTTTGAATCACACCACTTCTTTTTAACAAGGCATTTAATCAGCATTTGACTTTCAGAGAGTCGGGTTACTCCGCCTAAAGGGCACTGATGTTCATTGACACAGTAGGAAAACATCTTTAAAGCGTTTTGAAGGTTATAGTGAGAATCTGTTTAAATGATGGTGTTGTGTTTATGTCAGATGTGCTGCTAATTTGAAACATACGGGAGCATAAACTCTTTAGGCAGTATGTGAGGAATGGCTCTAGTGGCCCATTGAGCCTTGAGTTTAAGTCACATCAAAGAATGACCTTCACATAAATACACACTCACACACACACACAGATGGTCGAGGTCCAGAGGTGCAGATTAGGCTTTTGTGGGATCTTTCTTGTAAATGGCTCAAGAGGCCTTTGCGCACTCGCACACAGAGACACAGAGACCTGTGTGTGTATAGATAAACAGTTATGATTGATTTCAGCACCGTCGGAGGCAGTGGGGTTCAGCTCCCATGAGACACTGCGTAGCAAAGTGGCAGACAGACTTCACCTTTGAAGACAGAAGAATGTTTACGTGTGTGTTTCTGATCTGTGAAAACTTGCAGGAATCACTCACTTTATGTCCAATTAGTTAATAAATCAAAATAGGTTCAGGATGAGTTTGCATCTTCCTGTGCTTTTTAAAACCAGACAGCAAAAAAAAAAAAAAAAAAAAAAAAAAAAAAATGTGAATATGCAGACTCTAGACAGTTGGAAACAATCAAAGAAACACAAGAAACACCAATACAGTCACCACAACAAATATCGTATGAAGAAAAACTATTTGTATAAACCCACAGGGGCCATTTTTGTCAACCACACATAGACTCAAAATCAATAACAGTCAATAGTTTGGAATAATTAAGATTTTTTTGTCTTTATATGTTTTTGAAAGAAGTCACTTATACTCACTAAGGCTTCATTTTATAATAATACAAAAATGACAGTAAAAATGTGAAAAATACAATTACAATAAAAAACGTTCTATTTTAATAGATTTTAAATGTTAATTTATTTGAATTTTCAGCAGCCACATGATCTTTCAGAAATCATTCAAATATGATTTGCATTCTAAAGTGACTAAGAAAGTAGCGCCCCCTTCATCAAAAAAAGCTGCACAATTTGACGTAGCACAATATTCAATGACACCTTAAAATGTAATACTATGAGCAATAGTGATGCAAGTGGTAGTAAAATGGGAAGGAGGTGGACTGCTTCTAAAAAAAAAAAAAAACCTGACTAGAAACTTTTAATGATTTTAACCGAAAATTCCCTCCAGTGTGAATTACTCTCATATTAGTAGTACAGATACTTATATGTCCTCTGGGGGACAATATGAGCTTTAGGAGCAAGAGAGGTGACATTTCCGCAAATATGTCCATCAACGCTTCTTCCTAATGTGTCTGAGAGACTGAGAGAGAGCAGTGGAAATAGCTGCCCTTCTCTCACCCTGACTGGACTAAAATCAGCAGGAAACTCCCAAGACCATAGAAACTACCAAGTATACAATGCTCAGTGGACACACCTGAATACACAAACAGATGGGAATTCTAAATTGCCTGAAATATCCGGGTTTTGTCTTTGTTTTCCTATTGCCCTCTAAAGGCCTTATACTGTACGTTCTGTGTATTTGCATTGCTTTGACTGCTGTTTGTAGGCCCCTCCTTCTCGCACGACACAATTGGTTGATTATGTATAATGCATGCACACTATTGGTCAATTACTATTTAATGATTCATTTCAGCAAGTGTACCGCCACATTCACATATCACATACACTCGTATTAACAGATTATAGGTGTCAGGTGTCAAAAACACATCACTCAGTGCAGTTTTAGGTACATTTGCAAACAGCAGATTGAAATGTGAATGTAAAATTCAAGGGAAATGTAAAATTAATTTTTTTTTCTATGCGTTAATCCCAATCAGAATCACAATAACTTAAAAGTGGGTTTGTGAGCTAGTAGTTTAAAAGAGCATTCACACTAACAGCGATTTGAAAGCTAAATTAACTAAATTAAGCACTTTAAATTAAGGGTTGCCTATAGCTTACTTATTTTATACATTCATAAACAGAATTTCATGATAGTTTTTTTTTTTTTTTTTTTTTTACATATTATACATTTTTTTTTAAATATAACAAATTACATATAAAGTATTTTGGCAGCACCTGGTGAAAAAAAATGCCATTAAAAAGTAATAACTCAAAAACATCAATATGCTTTTACAATGGTATTTACAAGTTACATGAAATGTACATGATTTACATGAGATTCCAACGTGCTTCTAGGAACACCATATAATACCATATCATGTAAATATGCAAATATCCTGGTACACACTGGCATCATACAGTGGTTTACATGTGGTTGCCATGGTTACAGGAATAATGTGAGTGAAGGGTGTGTGGTTTCCATGGTTACAGTCAGGCATAGGTGGGCAGATTTGTGTGGTGTGGTTACCAGGGTGCACTGCGGGTGAAGAGCTTTCATTAATGTGACCAAAAGATAAGGCTAATGGACTGGCGGTTTACGGGCAAGGAGTGCGTGTTTGTGTATGTGTGTGTGTACTGCTGCATACTGACTCCTAATAGTATTAATCCTGTGCATTTAAGGGAGTCAGTACTTATTGAATTTTCATTACTTCTGCTAACACAATCACGTGTGAGAGATGTGTGTGTCAGATCGATAGCAGCAGAGTGATTCCCCATTCTGATCATTAGATCTGCTTTGCCGATCAGTGTCTTAACATTGGAAGGAAACATTTATGTCTACGACACAGTTGTGTAAACTAAGCATGTCAACATGAGGCCAATTTAACAAGGCTCAACACTAAAGAAAGTGAGACAAAATAGGCAAAGTGAAAGCAGGGATAAAAAAAGTAGCCTATTAGGTGAAAAAGAAAGCCTTGTTCTCAACATCTAGGCACGGGTTGACTTCTATAGAGTTTGGAGCTAGAATATTTCTAAGCTAATGGCACAGTAGTCTAAAAGAGCGTTCACACACTGACAGCAATTTGGATTTCAACATGGAATTTATTGAAATTCAATTAAAAGTAAATTCAACAAACTTGAAATGAAATGGAAGTGGCAACAGAAAATATCTTCTGTATTGACAAACTTGAGTGTAACAGATTCTCGAAAAACATTCTATGTAGTATTTGTTGATCAAATTTTGCTATGTTGATGTTACTCTCAAAAACAGAGGCAGATAAAAGTGAGTTTGCAGGGATACTTTAAATGGACTAAAAGATTGGAGAAGTACAGAGACTCAGTGAGAGTTTCACTGGAAAATCAAGTTGGTTTCAAAATTTTGAGGTAAAAAAAAAATTACACAGATGAATCATTTGCAATAAAACCACTAACATGGATTTGTAAAAGAAACAGGGTGAGATTTTATTTCATGCTGACTTTAATGGCACTCTAGGAAATCAAATTCTTCCCATAATGATCTATAAATCTGCAAGGCCCATAAAACTTTAAAAAAAAAAGTAATAATTGGTAATACTTAATGGGATTACAGAAGTTAAATTCAAATAAAGTGTAATTCCTGTATACTAAATTAATTCCAATTGAGGATTTGGATTGAAATGTAAAAAGCATTCTCAATTCACTTCCAAATGGGACATTAAGTTCCGGACACATTAAGCCATGGTACAAATGTGGTGGATGCAGGTTTGAGTCCAACCTGCAACATGTACTGATCCTATTCTATCGTTCTCCAATGACCATTCTCTAGTTTCTAATAAAGAGATAAAAGTGAACAAACCCACTTCTATTTGATTCTGGGAATGCCTTTACCTGCATGCAACACTGTCTTAAATTTTATCCAAAATCAGGCATCTTAGAAAGCTGCATAATGTCTGAGTAGGCAGCTTGCTTGGGTTTGGAACAGGGCTAATGTCTTCACAGGAGAGATTGAGTAGGTGTGAGTGTGTGTGAGAGAGATCTGTTGCTATGAATGTTCTAATTGGCTCTCTGTACTTCCTGTAACTCCAGCAGTCGGCCTGTTAGCGACACCTCACACACTTCACTGTACCTTTCCAGGTCAGTCAGGTCATGTGCTGTGAACAGACCTACAGAAAACACTGTTAACTGTCACACACAGGCTGAGGAAACTCCTACCAAGTGCTTTTGACAAAATCAGCTCATATTTATATTCAAGTCATGATTATGAGTTACAGCGTTCGAATATAAACTCCTAATGACTCATTCATCTGAGTGACACGTTCTACAGCAGCCATTAACAACACAGACAGTGAGATAATATTTCTAAGCTAATGTCTTATAAACGCACAAGCACACGCAGAGCTCACAGCGTGACTGAGCGCGAGCATCGACAACAGAACCAATTAAATCTGAACATGTAGTCGTGCGCGCAGGGGGACAGTTTTAATGTCACACTAAAGTCACTTCTTCTCTCTGAAATATGAAGTCACCTATCACCATTAAAACTGTCTGCAGGCAGCTGAACGTGTTTTAACAAAAACCTCTGACTGTTACACAAAAAAGGTTACAGAACTGCATTTTATATGCTTGTCTTTACCTACACACCGTGTTAACTGAACCAGTCCATGTGATTTCTGTGATCGTCAAGATGCACATGATAGCTAGAGTGAGCTGTCTGTATTGCGACAAAGTCAGTGAAAAAAATCCAAGGTGGCAGAAAAAAAATGCCAATTTTAAATATACTAATTTCATTTAACACGAAAACCAGTGACAAAAAGCGAACTATTTTATAGATTATTTCTGTGTCATACATTTATATGCTTATTAGGTTAATGCTTTTAGCTTAGCAACATGCGAACGTGAAACTCAATTGTGAGCCACGTGAAGAGCACTATTTCTATATTGATTTCTAATGTAACTTTCCGATTCGGAAACTTATGAAGTGCCATTTCTCTTAACTACAACTAAAACTATAAAAAAAGTTTTTCTTAACTGTAATAAATCATACTTTTTTTATATTCAAAATGTTGCTTTGGTAACTAACTGAAATTAGTTTTTGACGTACTAAAATTACTAAAATTTAATCTAAATAGAAACATTCATCACAATATTAATACTATAATAGCATATAAATAACGATGCTTAGAAGGCAGCTGCCTTGGTAAAGAACTGACATCAAGCAGCTCACTAGACTTTAGTTGCTACAAATTCGTCAACACGTTTAAACCTGGTGTGTTTTGCAAAAGATGCAAGATCTACTCTGCAAACAGTCACACTTGACACCCTAGAAGAATAAGAAAGAGGACAACAACAAACCACACACAAATTTGATTCTTAATAGTAGAATGCTAAATACACAGAGAAAGCAGCCTACATATAGGGAAACAGAAAAAACATAAGAAAAATGACAGGGAGAGGAGAGGTGCGTTCCCGACAGAAGAACAATGTTCTGTCAGAAAAGTAGGTCATCTTGTTGAGGGGTCAGAGAAAGGGCATCCAACTCAATTCAGCGGAACTCTTTGATTCACTTACACACAGACAAACAGACAAACCATCATTTCACATGCAGCAAATATACAGGTGAATTCACTCACCAAACAGTGTCTAGCTTTGTATCGAGAGTATTGCATACTTTAAAGGAAAAACTGCTACATCTACTGATCCTATCCTACCTTTCTCCAATAATCATTCTCTAGTTTCTAATAAAAAGATTAAAGTCATTCCAAAAACACTGCAAAGCATCTCCTTTTAGGCCATGTTTACACCTGGTATTAACGTCCTGGTAGAAAACGCTCATCAGATTATGTCAGAGTAAAATTATATTTGTGAGATATAATTTAGAGATAATAACTGGAAAGCAAAAAAATAGCATGTTGCTACCAGGTGTAAACAGGGCCACCTTTTTTAGCAATTGCTTTCTAATAAAAGCTACAGAGATAGTCCCAGAAGCAATTAGGGCCATAGTGGTGATCGAGGAGGTCTGGGATCTCGGTAACGTTGGTTTTTGGGTCACCCTGACTCGGTTCTGAACTTTCGACCTCTATTTGACGTCACGCCTCAAACCAGTAAAAGTTAAGCATATGAAGTCGAGAAGATCTGAAACCATATGCCACAATACACAATCTGATGTCTCAGTGGAATATACAGATGGTTATTATCCGCTAATGTCTGTTTAGCACTATACTCGGTTTGTCATCTGCATGTGTGGCCTCATAATTAATAATCAGAAGTTATGACAGATTAAATCCATTAGAGAATATTGCAAATACTGGATTTAGTTACATTATGGGAGGCCTGTTTGAGTTCTCAGAGCGAAAGAGAAAGATTTCTTCTGTTTGTGTCAATTGTCAATGTTTATCTACACAGAATTTTCATTAATAACAGACACACAAGCACACACACAGAGTTTTGGATGAGAGATGATTCATTCTTTTGTGTTCCACAGATGAATACGGTTAATAAATGATGACAGAATATAAATTTCTGGCTAAAGCATTCCTTTAACTCTTTCCCCACCAGCATTTTTGAAAAAAGTTGCCAGCCACCGCCAGCGATTTTGATGATTTTCACTAAAATCTGATGGCCTACGGTACTGTATATTTTGCTGTATGAATATTTGAATATGCAATACACCAAAATAAAGATCAAAGCCTCTACTTTTAAACAAAATAATCTGTTTTATTCTAGCTTAAAGCATTCTTTTTTTTATCAACACTTGAATATAGTAAGGTTTCATAAAAATTTACGATTTTAAGCAAAAAGGTGAGAAAATCACATTTTTATCAAAAACTACATCTGGATAATATTCAGAACGATTATCAAAGCATAAATCCAGTAAATCGCTTCCATCAACACCTCCAAAGCTTGCACAGACATATACCACTTCCTGGATCATCATTTTACTCCATAACATTATGCCATTTTCATTTATACTGTATGCTGTCTATTGCCGATGATCGGATTATTTATTATCTGCATCTGTTTACGTAAGAGATCGCTAGTTTTTCCATCCTGTTCTCGTGTGTTTTTGTTCGGAAGGTTTTGTACTCATTCAGAAGATGTGTAATACCACCCCCGAGTGTACAGTGAAAACACGGAAAGCCATAAAAACTCGTCAATGACAGGGAAGCGTTGTCTTCTAAATGATGAGATAACTCGTCAATGGCGGGGAAAGAGTTTAATGAGCTTTCTTTGATTAGCCAGAACATGAAAGAAACGAGGGAGAGTGAATTACTGAGAAAACATATCCTATTAATTGTCTCAGAGATAAATCAACATGAAAAGGGTAATGTAGCTTTAGATTGTGTTGAATGTCTTTTGATCCATTCATCATTAGAACATCTAACTTGGCCCAAATGAGAGATGGTTAAACCACCAGCGCTGTGGGGCTTCATTAACGTCACCCCACTGCTGTTCATTTATAAACATTAGACCACGATCAGACACAAACTCTCAGTGGCTGAAACCACAGACCACCAGATACTACAAACACTCAGACCCCTCAGCGGATCTTTCCAAAACAAACCATGTGTGCAGTGTATGGATGAGCCACAGGGTCTGGAATATCCGCTGTGTTATGATAATGGTTAAAATAACTTCCAAAATAAACCCAAAAGACATACAGAGCATCAAAAAACTGATTTAGTTTTTTTTGCTCTTTTGACACAAGATTTTAATGTACTGTAACATTCACAACACAAGCTCCACCTAGAGCCAAGTATTCAAACTTAGGCATGTTTCATGGTAGAGTTTCAGTCTATTTTTGCCTCAAACAAATTGAAAATGATAAAATCTAGCTAATGCATCTTTTACTAAAGCACTATACAGTTATAGGCAAACAAACACTTTCTGTACTCTACTCAATACAGTTATTCAGAACCTTATAATCTTCATGTTGTGTTCATGTCTTTTTCCTGAAGATGTTAGTTAATATTACTGAACTGGACTAAAACTTCATACAGGTTATACAATTTTTTGATAATTTCAGTACTTTTTTGCAATTTGCTTTTACAACAGTGGTGTTCATGGACAAAAACGGCCAGCCTAAAGAAACTTGTAGGTTTATAATTTTGTTATTATGCTATATTATTACCAAATAATGGATTCAATCTTTCCCTTAACTTGTTTTCTTTCAATCGACCCTTTACAGTTTGACTGACAGGCGATCTGACCAATCATAATGCTTAATTTGCCATTTTTGTCTGGCAAACCAACCAGACCAGTAGATTAACGCTGGTGGACTTGAACTTGAAAAATGGTGTGTACTGACATCTTCCCGCATTTGAAACAAGATACCTTCTAATGTTCATTCATGTTTATTTCACGCTACAATAAGAAAAGAAGAAGAGACGATCAGATCACATGATGCTTGAACTGAAGAGCTACAGCAATCTGTCACGACACATTTAAGAGCTACAAAACAGTATTTATTGTTTGAACTTAAAAAAGACTAAATCTGAAAGCTGAGACTTTGTTTCATACTTTAAGTAACCTGCTCTGTCTTGTCTGTCGGCACGTTGTTAGTTTTCTCTTTGCGCAATGTAATTTTCACTGCGTGAGAACATAATGTATGGCATGGTTTGTCGGACATAGCTGCAGTAACAAAGGGGGGCGGGTCTTTGCGAAGGGTCAGTTAGCACAGGTTTTGTATTTCTTTTTGGAACTGATCTGAGCTTGAGCAAAACATCGCCAAAATGATCCACAAATAATGCTTTTTTCAAATAGAAAACTGTAAACAACATGAGCATATTACACCAAATTTTACATATCACATATTAATATTCAGCAACTTGGCTTATCGGAATATATATATATATATATATATATATATATATATATATATATATATATATATATATATATATATATATATATAGGAATATTTGTACTCAAAAATGATATTCTGTCATAATTTATTCCCTTAGTCTGTGTTCACTGGACTCCAGTGTTGTTTGGTTTACAACATTCTTCAAAATGCCATCTTTTATGTTCCACAGAGGAAGAAACTCATATAAATTTGGAATGACATGAGAATAAATGATGACAAAATGTTCATTTTTGGGTGGACTACACTTAACTAGGCTCACATGGAGGACAGCCAATCAAAAGTCAAACAACAGCAAAAAGTCTTCAACACAAGCAGCTAAAGTTCAGAGGGGAAATGATGATCCATAACATTATCTCTCAACATGAGATAAAACTAAATGCGTATCAAAAGTGTACAATATGCTGATTGTAACTGAAATCAATCTATTTTCCAAACCACAGAGGTGGCCTTTTTCCTTACAGTGGCACATCTAAATTCTGCTACCACTCATTGCTCTCCTCTTTACTCATTTATTTCTTTTAATTAGCAGTGGTGTCACACTCTCTTTATCCATCTGTAAGCTGCGAGTTTGTTTCTGACGCTTTGGTTTTTCTTAATCCGTGCTTTTTTTCCACGCAGCGTGCCAGGGAATGCTGATAATGAGCTTAAACTTGTGTGTGTATGCATGTGTGTGTGAGTTCTCAGCATGAATGCTGTGGGATTAGTCAGATGTTTACCCTCTGTGTGCGTTTGGCTGCTTTAATTGGCCTCTGCAATGCTCATTCTTTAAAATTCCCTACAGGGCTCATAGTCAACTCAGCAAGAGTGCGCGCGCACGCACACACGCACACACACACACACAAACACACCGACAACTAAAGTTCATCAGGAGGAATGTTGATTACACAGGGGCTCCTTCGCTGCGGTGGGAGACCAGAGACACGGGCAGTGGCCCCATGGTCATCAGCTTGCAAGTGAAAAGGAAGGGCTCAGATATCTTTGCTCAAAACGACAGAGAAAAAACATGCAGAAATGGGTTGTGTGTGTGTGTGTGTGTGTGCGCACGTTGTCACTCTCTCACTCAAATCTAAAAAGTCAATTAAATAAAACTTGAGTGAATCAAATCCCAGCTCAGAGAGGAGGGGTTATGAGTGGAAATGAATAAGAGAGATTGAGTTTAATTCATTTAAACTGCCCGTCTCGCTCTCACTCACACACACACACACACACACACATCTCTCTTTTTTCTCTGATCTATTACATTTCTCTGATCCTTCCATTAACAATGAAATCCTCTGAGCAATTCAAGAAAAAAACATATCAACAGATCACAAGAACACAGATTAAACAGATTACAGACTTAAAGATCACAAACACACATGTTCTAACAAAGCCACATCAAACCTGGTGGGTGGACAGAGACCCTGCAGAGAGAGACATTTATAATTGAAGTGACAACCTCAGATATCAGCCACATACACTGCTTCATTAACTGTTGTTAGATTTATTTAATTCCACTGTCTTTCATTTAATTAATTTTTTTCTTCTTTTTGTCACCATTGTGTGTGTGTATATTATATATATATATATATATATACACACACACACACACACTTATTATGCATGTAATAAAAATAGGTAAAGGAAACCTTCACTATGCACAAACATCGCTCGCAAGACTCCTTACTTCACATCTTAGTATCATCATTACACCTCAGCTGGACTTGAAGTGTGCGTGTATAAGCCTTTTATCAGGTTTCAAAAAGTAGTTCTGCTGACTGAACAGATATATTTCTCATTTACTTAACCGTTCTGCACTGAGGGACTTAAACCATACTGCATCTGACAGCCAGAATGCTACAACACTCTGATTTCTAGGTCAGATACTGTGTGTGTATGTGTGTGTTTGTGTGAGTGTATAAGTGCGTGCCTGGCTAAAGCAGTGATATTGTAAAAATGATTCTATTATTGTTAGATTTCCACTATAACCTCTTTCACAACTGATATCGGGAATTTTCGAAATGTTTAGAGACTAACCAATGGCTCAAGATTTCTCATGTTCTGGAACCAACTGTGCATTTCAAGTGTTTACACAATACAAGTTTATGCAAGAAAAAGGACTTGGTCGGTCCACTTTAGTTTAGGGCCAAATGAAAATGTGCATAATGCTGATACAAAAAACTGAAGAAACAAGAAACATTCTGCTCTGTTCATGAGAAACAAGAAACATTATGCTCTGTTCATCAACTCAACTTTAAATGCCATTCTTAACTGTGAGAATATTCTCTCTAATTAAGGTGATTGACTAAAGATTTATTAAAAGATTAATATTAAAGGAAATGACAAAGACACTGTACACATTTGTCACAGCTGAAAGGGATTTGCTCCTTAAAAGTAAAGATACTGTTATTTTCCTGCCGTTTTAAAGACACTAAAGAATGACTTCCTGTTGATAACAGCTTCAATCAGTCTCAATATCTTAAAACATCGGAAAGGGACTTTTCCGACGTCCACAGCTGTTTTAGCTACATAGTCTCAACTAATATGATCTGACAGCTTGCAATAAAGCTGATTGGCTGAAACTCAGAAAACAGGAAGCTATAAGATCACTTTAAATGCTATACTGTTTGTATAATGCATCACACACACAATCCTACACAATGTTTCCTTCTGAAGCCCATAAAAACACACCCACCCACACACTGTGCCCCCTTTAAGATCCACTTCCCATGCAGATTTGTGAGGATAATTCCCACAGTTCCATTCTCTGCGTCTCGCTGGAATGACACCCATTTCCTGTTCCCTGAGGGTTCTTACAGGAAGTGGCCTTCCTGTTTCTCTCTGCCTGTATTTGTTTTAGTCTCAAGAAAACATGCAACTCTGACACAACCCAAACAAAACATTCTCACACATCGGGTTTTATGCAAGCCCTCGAGAATGCGTTCAACACTTCACACAACTCAAGGAGATCGTTTAGAGCAGCATCTTGACTTCAGAATCACAGGTTAACTCACTGATAGCTCAGGAAGTAGAAATACTGTGATATTTAAAAATAACAATGTTGTACAGTAAATACCTGTCTGATGTAGAGGGCTGTCCGTTGCGGGTGTTCTGTTTGTGTGTGTATGGTGAGTCTGGAGGCGTGTGGATCCGATGGTACCCGCCGTGTTCCAGTGAGCCGATTCCGGCGTATGGGGGCTCTTCGGGAGGAAGTGAGGTCAGGGTGGACCGGCTGAAGTCTTGGATCTCCGCATAGTCTCGCTCTCTGGCCTGACGCTGACGAATCTCTCGTGTTTTAGCCTGGATCCTACATAGACATACATTGAAAAAGGAATGACAAAATACACACACATTAAAAAGAATAAAAAACTGAAAAATAAATATAAAAACAACCGGAAAACAAATAATAATGGACAGATCAGGATGAACAAGGAAAACGTGATTTATTCCAGTATAAATGAATGATGTTCAATTGAGTTTCATTTGGTACTAACCTAAATACCTGGTTGTTATAATGTTAATGCTATTAAAATTAAATTAATAATTTTATTAGTATTTCTGACATTTCTTTTTTATTATTACTGATGCTTAGGCAACACTGTATACAATAATATACACAAAATAAATATACTTAAACATTAATATATAAATAAAGTTAATATTACATTGTTTTATTAGCCTTTCTAGCATCTTATTTATTTTGCACTTTTTGTTGTATATATTGATATTTTGGCAACATTGCATGCAAAAATATATACAATGTAAATATTCCAAAACATTAATATATAAACATGCATATATGTATATTACATAAATGATGTAGAAAATAAGTATATATATATGCACGTACATATTTGGATAAAAGAGCACAAAGACCCAATGCCTAATGTTGTTTAGACCCCATTAACATTCATTTGATAGACAAAAAATATTTTTTTGTCATGAAGATTAGTAAACAAAGCCAAAATTTCATTTTAAAAAAAAAAATGTTTTGGTGAACTATCCCTTTAAACCTGAAATCAGTAGTTTCTTCATAGGTCCTAAAAACATACTGAAACACCTTTCTAACCCCCATCAGAAGCAAGATGATAAATGGGTGTGTACGAGAGAGAGAGATTATTAAAAAGATTGAAAGAGTGGGGATTTCTCAGCATGGTCTCACAGGACAGAAGGGAAAA
This sequence comes from Cyprinus carpio, assembly GCF_018340385.1. Classification (NCBI taxonomy): domain Eukaryota; kingdom Metazoa; phylum Chordata; class Actinopteri; order Cypriniformes; family Cyprinidae; genus Cyprinus; species Cyprinus carpio. The sequence continues at coordinate 24,809,223 of NC_056598.1, read as the reverse complement.
CGGGAGGGGGTTCACATGGCATTATTAATAAAACAACATGAACATACACACACCTGCAGGTGAACATTCACACGATGAACTTGAAACAACTAAAACATATTAGGCTTAGCTAAAGCATTAGTATGCAAACACACACAAAATATAAAAGCATCATAATGCTTTAACAAAACACAATGATGAAACAAACAACAGGACTGAAACAATCACTGAGGAAGAAGGTTAGAGGAAGTGGGTACGGCTGGCAGGTAAAGTGACAGGAAATCCCTCTGATTAGAGGCTGATGATAGTTAAGATTAGCTCTGACTCTGTGTGTGTGTGTGTGTGTGTGTGTTCTTATGCTACTACTGTGTGTGTGTGTGTGTGTGTGTGTGTGTACCTCTCTTGTTCTTGTCTCATTCTGTGCATCTCTTCCTCCGATGGCTGAGCTTCCTCTGCCTTCCACTTCGGACCATCCAGACGCTCGTCCTTACGGTATTTCCCGAATCTTTAACACACACAAACACATGTCACATTCTTCTCAAATCAACTGTTCAAAAGCCCAATAACAGTTTATTTTAATTATAAAAAATATAAATACATTTTTTGGAAGTTGCATTTAAAAGCTTATTGATTCAAAATACTAGTCATGTTTCAATTGTAATGGACATTATACTTCTGAAAAAAGCTCTTAAACCTGTCTGCTCTAATTAAACCGCCGTTAAAGCTCTTAATCCATCTATTCTAATTCATTTAACAAACTAATCACTGTTTTGCAACTCTGCAAAGCAGCGAGCGCGAGAAGTCTTCTCTTCTTTGCAAATCTTTGTTTTATCAAGCATATCGATTCATTAATATTCTGCTGACATGTGCGAGGACTGAAGTGTGTGCGAGAAAGCCGAAAGGAGTTTCAATACCTTTGTATGCCTATGAGTTCTGATATTCGGCGGATCTCATTAATATGTAGAGCGCTCATTAATATGTAGCAGGTATCTTTGGCTCAGTGAGGCAGATGACAGCCATTAAAACATTCCACTGCCCCAGAAGCAGTCTAAAATATTCAACGTTTTCAAAAATGATTTATCCTATTGCTGACAGATTCAAAAAGCTTCAAATGAGCTGTGTTCTTGCTTTCTCTCCCCTCCAGTCTTCTCCTACCTCTACACTAAACTTCATGGAAACTCAAACTTTTCCTTTGTGTCTTGGATGTGATTGTCCATTCTGCCTAGAGTTCAGGAACATACTGTCACTCCACAGAGCACACAAATGCACAGTCTATCAATATTAATTATTAGATTTCAATCCCATTATTTTTTTGTATTATTACAGGAATACTAGTGAGATGCGCTGCTGTCTACTGTCTATATACAGTACCCGTACACAGCACAATTTCAAAAGTTTGAAATCAGTAAAATTTATTAAATATTTTATTCAATAAAATGCATTTAGTTGATCAAAAGTGATATTTTAAATATATATATATATATATATATATATATATATATATATATATATATATATATATATTATTTCTGAAGAATCATGTGACACTGAAGACTGGAGAAATGATTCTGCTTTGCCATCAAAGGAATAAATTTCATTTTAAAATAGATTAAAAAAGGAAAATTACTATTTACAATATTTCACAATATTGCAGTTTTTACTGTATTTTTGATCAAATTAAAGCAGCCTTGGTGAGCATGAGACACTTTAAAAAAAAGTTGGAAAATATTACTGGTGCCAAATTTTTAAATGGTAAAAAGCTTAATTAACAACGTTTTTATCAAATTTTAATTATATTGTGTCTAGCTATTATATGATTAAAGCACAGAAAATTCACATTTTCAGTTAGAACTTTTCTATCAACACTTCAGTAATTAAAGGGGTGGTTGACTCTTTTTTTCTAGGCTTGTGTTTATGGGGTGCAGTCTAAAATGTGTTAATGCTTAGTTTTTAAAAAAGCGCATTATTTTTCACATAATTTACCTTTATTCTACACCGCTCTGTCCCTTCTCATATAAACGCGCTGATGATTTACTGCTTTTATTAAACCCCTCTCTCTGATTGGTTAGCTGGTTTTAAACGTCCGTTCCTCACCTCAAATTATGCCCACCAAGAAATCCGAAAAAATAAAAAAAATCGCCTGCACCAGGCACGCCGCCAAAATAAAACACATCGGCCAAGCAAAAAAACTTATCGGCCGATGCAGATATTTGAAAAATGCCAAATATTGGCTGATGTATTGGCCTTGGCGATATATCAGTCCACCACTAACTGTAAACAATGGAATTGTGGGGCTGTTCATATTGCTTTTCAATTTGAGCCCGAATGAGGCACAGAGAATATTAGTGAAGAGGATCGCGCAGAACCTGTGAAAGCATGGCTCTTAATGGTATGTTTTTTTGTTGTTGTTGTCTCATATTTTTAGATACACTGTTATTTGTAAATGCTACTGCTTGTGTTAGTTTTTTAATATATGGTTTTATCCTGATTAAAGCTTTAATACAGCATGGCAACCGCACCCATGTTTAACGTTTCTCATAGCTATGTGAAAATATCTGTCTGTCTATACACATAAAATGTATAATTGGAACACAGTTCACTGATGATCTGAATGTGAGAGAGAGAGAGAGAGAGAGAGAGAGAGAGAGACACAAAGAAAAAGATAAAGAGAGAGAGAGAGAGAAAAAGAAAAATGAAAAGAACCAATTGTGGGGACGCGAGGAAGAGGATTAAGAACCGCTGCTATAGAACACTGATTTTGAAACTTGTGAATCCATTAGAATTGTTAGAAGACAGAATACCAATACATATACAAACACCCCTAGCATTCACCCACAGTCAACAACCACTCCCAACCACTAAACCACATCCCAAAATCATATGCATTGAACTTTCATGCATGTTCCTGGGGGCGGGGTTTATCATGGTTTGTGACATCACAAACCTGGAAGTAATTTGTTGTAGTCCCGTTTTTGAAGGCATTAGACTGCTGTAATTTTAAAGACAATATCTCTGTTTGCATTGAACTTTCAGCGTCCTAACTTTGCAGATATTGTTTATGGTCAAACAACAACATTACACACTAACTAACGTTAAAAAAAGTGAAATCGCAATCAACCACCCCTTTAATTTTTATAATAAAAATTTTTTTTTTTATTATTTTATTTAATGTATTCCGGGACTATAACCCTCAAGAACATCTAATGTTAAGGCTAAAACAAAGCCTTCTTAATTCATGAGGCAGCATGAAGCTTGCGAAGGCAATTTTGGGTCATATCTAGAAAAGAGAATAATGAAGAAACTCTGTGATTTGTTATTTTGAACACCCTAGCAACCTCCTAACAACACATAAGAAACCACCCAGAACACCTTTGCAATAGCACTGCAACCTGCCACCTTAGTAATGTGCTGGTAAGATCAGCCTGTCCAAACACCACTCATTTTCTTCACTCACATCTTTCACCAATTTTGTTGCTCTGCCTATTGTTGGCAGAGTCTTTGAGACGGGAACACGCCTATGATGCGTCGGTGGGCAGCTCACTAGGCTTTTTATTCTATTGTTAGGTTTTGAGGTAATTAAGGACATGAAAAAAGTGCTCTGGGCTCATCTGCGCTCTTATCATCATTATTCTTAGTCTCTTTTATCTGACACAAAAAGCTGTTCAGATCTGCTTTTAATTACCTGAACATCTCTCCAAGACCTTTGAGCATTCCTTTCTTTGTTTTACCCTTCTCTTTCTCTGGCTTCTTTTTTTCCTTCCCCCCTTTTTCTTTCTTCTTGTCGTTTTGAGGCTGGTTGCCATTGATCAGCTGTTGCTCAGTGACGGGAAGCGGAGTGAGATCAGCTACCGTGGAAACCGAATCCCGCCCCGATCGAGAGCTTCCTTCAGTATCCTCCTCCACTACAAAAAAGAAAGAAAGGGAAAGCTGTTATTATCATTCATAATCAACAAAAGTTAAACCAGCTAATCAAATTAACAGCCGTTATCTCGACATTTGCCAAATTTTAGTGCATTCGCTGATTAAGCCAATCAGGAGCAGCCGTACATGTGTCCATGCACTCCTCTTCATCCTCATTGGCTGTTGGCCTGTCGTACGATTTGTCAATCGCGGCTCGGAAGCTCTCGTTGCAGCCCCGCCCCCGTATGATGCGTGGCCGTGGCCGGTGAAAAGGCATGTCGCCGTTGAGAGTCACCTCAGCGACGGCAGTCTGTAAACTTTCCAGAGAGCTGGACTTCTTTAAGCCGAGAGACGGGCCAACATCATGTGAGGAAGAGCCTGAGGAAGAGTTCGCTAGTTAAACCACAAAGCACATTCAACTAGTCATGCATGCAGTCTGTCAGCCAAAAATATCAACCGTAACCCTGATAAAAGCAGCTATATTTATCTGAACGTTATGTGGAGTGTGTGTGTGTGTGTGTGTGTGTGTGTGCGCGCATGAGCTGCTATCGTTTGTAGTCAGCCATGAAGACGTGAAGATGCATTTCTCTATTAAGTGATGAAGATAAATGAATGCAAGAGGAGGCCAGAAAAGATTGTGTGAATTTATCTTCATCACGCAGCGCTGCCTTATTGAAGTGTGTCAGACCGCCCCTGCTATTTATAAATATAATACAGTTATGTGTTTGTAATACTGCAATATTACAATAAAAGTGATAAGATTTAATAAGATTTTCAGAACAAAATGCTTTACAACACCACTACAACCTGTTGTACCACCATGGCAATAATATATAAAAATACAATAATATATGTAAATAAAAAAGCATATGTAAAAATGAAAAAAAAAAAGGGGTCAGTGAATTTTTTTGTGACATTAACATTTACATTTAGTCATTTAGCGGACACTTTTATCCAACTTACAAATGAGGACAATAAAAGCAGTCAAAACTAACAAAAAATGCAACAATATGTAAGTGCAAATGACATTTATAATGTTACAAAAGTTTCTATTTCAAATAAAATGCTGTTCTTTTGAACTTTCTAATCAAATAATTCTGAAAGCAAACATATTAAGCAGCACAAATGTTTTCAATATTGATGATAATGAGAAATTAATTACTTGATAATAATAAGAAAATTCTTAAGCACCATTAGAATGATTTCTGAAGGATCATGTGACACTAAAGACTGGAGTAATGGTTGCTGAAAATTCAGCTTTGCCATCACAGAAATAAATTCAATTTTAAAATATATTTAAAATATATTCAAATAAGAAAAAGTTATTTTAAATTGCAATAACATTCCACTGTATTCCCATTTTCCTGTTTTTTAATCAAATACATGCTTGACTTCTTTCAAAAATATTAAATTTATTAACATAAATATCAATTGTGTATTTTAGTGCTTTCTGGATCATTTCATTGCTAAATTGCAGAGCATGAATGCTGTAACCTCTTTTTAAGATGTTCTGTTCTGAGTGGTGACAAACGGGACTAGCAAATTAATCAGTGATGAAACAGCAGGAAAAAAATAATCTCAGCACTGAAGAAAAACAGGCAAGGATTTAGTAATCCTTCAGTGTGGAAGAGAAGTGAGTGTGTGTGCAGGAGTGGTCATGCTTACCTGGGTGGATTTCTGTGTGGTGTGTGAGGTTAATCTCATCAGCCACTGTGTGAGGGGCACACACACATACATCGACAGGACGGTTAGTTTGACCATTCAACATGCAGCAAGCAACCAGGCAAGTATCACCATCAACAAATCAGACGACTGAAACAATCAGTCAGTGCTCATTAACAAAACGGTGTGTTTCCACAGTGATTCTACTGATTCAGATTCATCACTTTTCCACTGAGACCGTGCCAGTGCCCAAACTGACCTCATTCCACGTTTCCCTCCAAAGGAAAGGTGGGAATAATGTGATCTATACTTCATTCCTTTTAACTTGCTGATCTCAAAATCAGGAAATCACTAACGTCAGAAATTATGCAAAATAAATGTAAATGTGAAAAACTCCAAATAAAACAAACACGTTGTCGTTTGGCTCTGGAGTCAGTGGAAACATCGAGCAGATGTGCAGAAGGTTCTGCAGGATGCCTTGTCTGCACACTGGCACCAGCTCCATTTCAGTGGTAAAGCGGTAAGTGAGAAACATCCAGCAGAATTGGATGAGTGGAAACAGTGTTCAGATTAGAAAGCACATGCACAAGGGAGACCAGTGCAGACTTAGTGACGGTGGAGTGGTGAATGGTGATGCTCAGAATGAGAGGCATTCTGAGAAGTGCTCTTATAAAGAGAGGAAAGTAACTTGAGGAATGGATTAGATTTCGGGGTGGGAATTTATTTACTGGGACCGACCTTTAGAGTATCTAGGCCCAAGCACAGTGTTTGGGACTGATCTTTATAGAGTATTTAGGTCCAATAACTGTGTTTGAGATGGAGCTTTAGAGTATTTATGTCCAAGTACATTTACATTTAGTCATTTTGCAAGTAAAGTTTTTTGGGAGAGACCTTCAGAGTATCTAGGTCTAAATAATGTGCTTCGAGTTGATCTATAGAGTAATTAGGCCTAATTACCTGTTTTTAAGATTGACCTTTACAGTACTGAAGTCCAAGAACTGTGTTTGGGACAGACCTTTGGTGTATCTGAGACCAAGTAATGTGCTCTGAGTTGATCTTTAGAGTAATTAGGTCCAATTACTGTTTTTGATATTGACCTTTAGAGTATTTAGGTACAATCACTGTGTTTGGGGCTGATCTTTTGGTCCAAGCCCAGTGTTTGGGACTGATTTTTACAGTATCTTAGTGTATTATAATCCAGTCATAGCGATTGGGTCTGACATTTAAAGCATCTAGGTCCAATCACTGTCTTTAAGACTGACCTTTAGAGTATCTAGGTCTAACTATTGTGTTTACTGTGCTCTTTCAGTGTGAATAAAGGTGATTTAATGTGTTTTGGGTAGAGGTTTAAAGTATTTAAGACCAAGCACTGTGTTTCAGGTTGATCTTTAGAGTATCTAGGACCAATTACTGCATTTAGGATTAATCTTTAGAGTACCTAGGTCCATGCTCTTCGACTTGCGGGTCTTGATGATGTCAAGTTGGCTTGCGTCTCCATACTGCTTGGTGCGTTTCTCAGACATGCTTTGCCTGCCAAAGCCTTCCCTCTGAAACACCTCCTCACCATTAGCAATGGAAGTGCTGAGGGAAGGAGAGAGAAAGAGAGAGATTAAATCACAGCACAGTGTCCAGTCCTTGGCCCTGTTCTAATAACCGAGGCTCCTTTGACAAACAAAGGAAAGGCCATGGACTCAATTACAGCAGGAAGATCGTCAAAAGAGTCAGAGAGTTGATCCTCGAAATAGAAACAAAGACAATAGATACTTCAATAAATAAACTGCAAAACTTTCTAAACTGTCCACTTTTTTTTTACCTGTCAGGAAGCTCTTGGTCCCAGGGTGGCGGCCGAGGTGTCTCCACAGCAAAGCCCATGTCATCATGAGAACTGGTTGACGATTGGTCAGACAGTTGGGTGGGGAGAACATGTGGCCTGTCGTCTTCAATTATGACCATGTCATCCTGAGGCATGTTCACCGTCGGCGAGAGTTGATAATGATCTACAGCGAGATAAGAGCAGGAAGGGGTGTAGGGACAATCAAATTATGTTATTATTACACAGTAATCAAGTAATACAGCTAATCCTGATCATGGTGGGGGTTTCATGATGTGCAGATGGTAAAAATAAAGATGTTATTTATAATTCATGCAAAAATAAATCACCTCATTTTGAGCAAAGCAGGTCAAAGTCACAGAGAATCACGAGCAACAGTGAATCATTTGTGTCGTACTCTGCATGTCGAGAGATTTACAAATTAAAGAAATAGTGTAGAGTCCACTTCACTTGGATATGCTTGCTTGCTCTTACATTCAGCCTGGAAGCAATTTGCATGGCTGATTTTCTATATCATCTCGTGCAAAAAAGGGGGGCCTTTTTCCAGTAAATACTGAGAGAAAGTATGCATTTTATAGAGATAGCGCTGTTAGCTTGTTTGTGTTTTTAATCTGCTCAGAAATTTCCCACCCTAGTCTAAAATAAAGCCCATGAGAAACACTTTCTTTTTTCCAGTACATACTTCAATAAGTGAAACGTGTGGGATGTACAGTAAACGATCACAAAATGCACTAATGTTGGGAACAAAGTGCTTTTTTAAAAGAAGCACTGGAGCCAAATGAATCTCTTCATGCTCTATAGTTTGTTAATGGTTCTTGAGTATCTTTTTCCGTTAAACACTGTACCTTTATTTTTCAAATCAAGATTTTAAAAAAGGTTTCATTAAAGCACAATAAGCCATGAATGAAAACATAACATTATAAACTTGGATTTGAAGGAAAAAAGACAAATACAAGAGTGTGTACTTTCTGGCTTTAGCAAGGAAAAGAACTATAAACCCATAAAGCATTAAAAATTTAATTTTTGAATTAAAGACAGTGAAAAAATATTAAAATATAGGTGCATTGGTGGAAATTTCTTTACAGAATAATAGGTGTAATGTAGTTTTTCCATTAGGAATTCCATTGTTAAACGTTTGTTTAAAATATTGAGTTGAAATAACCTCAACCTCATAGTTCGCAGTATAAGTTTACAAGTTATCAAAAAAAAAAAAAAAACAATTTAGCAATGGCAAAAACTAATGGAATTTTTACTTCCAGAAGGCAACTAAAGCATTCCAGTTCTCTCCAGCACATAAGTACCTAATACGCTAATTAATTAAAATAACTATTCAAATCTTCATAGCATTTGAAGATGAGACATTAACCTGCTGTATGCTCATAGAGAACCTCAGTCAAGCAGATCCAAATCCAATCAGCACACAAACAACAACATTACCCCATTACTAACACATTTGCTGAGGAAGGTTTGAAAACAGGTCTTTAAATGGATGGACACAATCACATTCTGATCAGAGCGAGTCTGCATCTTTCCGCAGGAGTGCTTGTGGAGAGCGAGCAAGTGAAAGCCTGTCTGTGTGAGTGTAAATGGATGGTAAGGTATGGGCATGACTCTGCACATATATTGAACAAATGCAAAAGCATATGCACATCTGTGTGTGGCACCCTGCTTTTGTCATTTCCCATGGGTGGATTCAGTTGTTGACAGGCAGGATAACAGCTCCGGCTGGGCGCTCTCTCTCACACAGAGAGCTCTCAGTGAACCTCCACAGCTCTGCATCTGTTTGTCCAGGGTAACACTCATATGTTTTGTGTTAGACCACATGTTTCTTTCACACTGCAGCCCAGAGATGCCAATTCTACTTCTGAAACCTGATGCTGCATTCAAATGTGATTGCAGAGAGCATCTGGTGATGGTTAACTTGCAAAATAATGCAAATAAATTACTTTCTTGAATAAAATAAATAAAATAAAAAATCCCAAACCCAATGTTTTTGCTAATCTGAAGGAGATATATAGATGTCTACATATGTATTATTTTAAGTAGGGGTGCATTCTACATTCACCTTCTATCAAATAAGAGACTAAAAACAAAAATAATAATTTTCTATCATCTGTCAGTCTATCTATCAACATTATAAAAAACATTATTTTATTTAATTTATTACTTTATTATATATAGTGAAATGAAAATATATAAAAGATGCTAAAAGCACTAATATTAAATTAATTATTAAGCATGTGATTAAAAATCAGATATATAAATATATAAGCTTTTCTCTAAATTTAGTTACATATTGGATTGATCTTTTAAAAAGAAAAACATTTAAAAAATATAAAAATACATTTTACATGGCTTTTGAAAAGACCAGCTTAAACTAACTAAAAAAAAGCAAACCAGGTTAGGCTAGCACAGAAATGACTTTAAGTGTGTTAGTGTTGTAACTCACTCATTTTACGATTATTTGTGTTGGCTTGTGGCCTCAGGTTGTCATCAAGCCCCTCGATTCCATATAGCGAGTGTGAGATCCGCCGCTCGTGGTCGTCAGGAGACGGGCTCAGGGTCCGCTCTAACCCTCGAGGACTGCATCGGCTCTCCCCCTGACAGAAACCAGAACAACAAGAAGAACATTGTGATTCAAAATCCCACAACCTCTGAATTTCACTTCTGAGAGATTTAACTGGCTACCATTTAAATTATGGTTTATGTTGTGTTGACCAAGTGGTCAGAATCAGCTCTGGTGGGCTCTGTCTCAATCAGATGCAGACGCTGAACACTCAGCATGATGGGAAAATCTTGTGGAGTTATGATTCTACTCTGGTTAAGACAATTACCATCATTATCGGCCAAACTATAATAGCCTTGCAACACAAAAATGCATGAGTCCATCATAGTTTTCCCTTCAGAATGACAGAAAATACTTCTTGAAAGCCCTTGTGGATAAATCTGCGAAATGCAGTGACCTGATTGCCTGGTCTTTAAACGGATCAGATGTTCTCTAGAGAGAGAAAGAAAGAAAACAGCACTTGGTCGACCTTAATGTGTGCTGAAGTAGGTATGCTTTTTTGTCTGTTTATAAATTCAAACCAATACTAGAGGAAATAAAATGTATCATGACAAAATATGACCAATAATGAGAGAGAGTTGAGATGTAGCAAGTTTATTCCTAATAAAATTTTCTTAAGATGTTTTTAATGGAACGGACATTTCATTTCATCTACATGACTAACACATGAAGCACTATTTACATCTTCACATGAACAGTGACTCTCAGCTGCTTGACTCTACTCTCTTTACCTCAAGAAGTTTGTTGATTCGTCTTGCCACAATCAGCTGAATCATTCCTCGCTTGTTGCCCTCCGTTGACATGGACTTGCGCAGCATTTCCATGGCGTCCTGGTTTGTCTTCCCTACCAACGACTCCCCATTGACTGCGATTAGCTGATCGTTGACTCGCAGCCTTCCGTCCTACGCCAGAGAATGAGATAATGAAGACCATTCATACAGCATTCAAGACATTCAATATGTACAATGTGCAACTCATAACGAAACTATAAGACAATGACCGCTTACTGGTCAATCATTTATATAATAAATAATGTTATAAACATTAATCAGTTACAAAAAATACCATTTAACATTTTGGGGTAAGATATTTTAAAGAAATTAATACTTTTATTCAGCAAGTGTGCTTTAAATTGAACAAAAGTGACAGTAAAGATATTTATAAGGTTTCTTTTTTAAATAATTGCTGTTCCTTTGAAATGTCTTAATCAAAATTAATTATGAAATTAAATTATTGATGTTGAAAACGGTTGTGAATATTAGGCAGCACAACTGTTTTCAACATCAATAAAATTAAGAAATGTTTGTTGAGCCCTAAATCTGCATATTAGAATGATTTCTGAAAAATTACGTGACACTTAAGACTGGAGTAATGGCTGATGAAAATTCAGCTTTGCATCACAGGAATAAATTATATTTAAAAAAAAATATAAAAAATAGTTTAATTCTAATATTCTATATTTCACAATATCAAATAAACACATCCTTGGTGCGGCATAAAAGATTTTAAAAAACAACCTCAAACTTATGAATGGTTGCAAATTTATATTAATATTTTCATGATGGAAAAAAATATATAAATATAAAAAATGTTTATGTGTATACATATCGAACCTAACAATATACTCCAAAAAAATTTGTGCCATAATTATGAAAAAAGTCTGCAGATTTCAGCTGTATCTCCTTAAAAAATGTTTATGTGTATACATATCGAACCTTGCATGCTGCTCCTCCGTTAATAATAGACTTGACAAAGATGCCCAGGTCAGCGTGGCTCTCCTTTGACCTGTTACCCTTGACACTGACTCCTAATCCTGCCGAGCCAGAATCACTCAGAGGCACTTCAAGCGTCAGGAACTCACGCGTCCCGTCTGGGGTTAAGACCAACTCCTCGTCTTCTACTTTCTACAGAAACAGACCAAGACATTATTGTAATTATCGACTGTATAGAAAGAAATAAAACTTGGTTGTCTTGACTGTCAAATGGCTGCTTCATTTACTTAAAATAATGATTAAGATGGAAAACGGGGGAACAAGGACAGCCTGGAGAAACAGGTTCATTAGGAAAAAAAATATCTTCATGTTAAGACACTATCATGGTGTGTTACCTCTTAGACCGAATGCACACTACAAATCAGTTGTTCAGAGACTAAACAAAGACATTTCCTCACCCTCACATTTTCTCTGTGGAACACAAAAAGAGCAATTCTCAGGCAGCCTCAATTGAAAAGAGTCACTATTGCAATTCTTTAAAATGTTCTTTTTGTGTTCCACAAAAGAAATAAAGTCACACAGGTTTGGAATGACATGAGGGTGAATAAATGATGACAGCATTGTCATTTTTGGGTGAATTTTCCCTTGAAAACAAACCAGGATAGCTAATGTCTATCTCACAGTGTGCAATAGACTTGAAACACTACGAACCGCTGCACTAGCAGTTTTACATTCAAGTCACTCTCCTGTCCATTACTATGTCCATGACACACACAGCTGCCATTTTCACCTGCTTCTGAAGAAAATCCAGCACGTGTAAATGAGGCGGGGAGGGCAGCTTTCATGAGAAATGATGCCCGCCAAACCTCTGCTCTCTGATTTAGACACACAGATAATAAACCCATAATGTCTGATGCTCTTCTGACCTCTCCAGTGACTCCCTCATGTTAGCGGATGTCAGTGCGTGAGTGTTTGTGTGGGAGATAGATGAGACAGCTTTAACAACCATCTACTGAGTGACTGCTCTATAAAGTCTATCTTTATTGAGCTTTAATCACCTTCACTTTAATGTAACAACCTCCGACGCACACACACACACTTGTGCTCAGAAGGAAATGGATGGCTTTCATTTAGTTCTCTCCTGCTCTTTGGACCGCCACTGTTAAAGCAGATCTTATCAGCCTTGAGAGGTTAATGCACAAACAACGGCGGGAGAGTCAGAAAGAGGAAAACAGACAAAGAGAAGAGAGAAACAGGATGAGCTTTCACACTGACAGTGTTTCTGAAGCGTAACAGCTGCAGCTCTATACAGACCAAATGTTCGAATTCAAGGTGTGCAAGTCACATTTAAATCAAATAACTTTGATTAGATTTAATAATCACAACCAGATGACTATGTAAATATAATGACTAATTTGCTGAGAAAATCACAGCAACATAGTATATTAATACAGCAGAAAGATACAGATTGAGATACAGAGAGAGTAAGTCATCTTATAATCATCCATAAATGACTGAAAATGAAGAGATTTACTCACTCACATCATCTCAAACCTGTATGACTGTATTCTTCCTTCTCCAGAACACAACATAAGATTTTTAAAGAACATTTTTAAAAATGTTTGTGGTCAACAACAACAACAAAAGTGAAAGTGACGTGACATACAGCCAAGTATGGTGACCCATACTCAGAATTGGTGCACTGCATTTAACCCATTCAAAGTGCACACACACAGCAGTATACACACACACACCGTGAACACACACCTGGAGCAGTGGGCAGCCATTTATGCTGCGGCGCCCGGGGAGCAGTTGGGGGTTCGGTGCCTTGCACACACCTGGAGCAGTGGGCAGCCAGGGTACCTCAGTTGTAGTATTGCCGGCCCGAGACTCGAACCCACAACCCTAGGGTCAGGAGTCAAACTCTCTAACCACTAGGCCACGACTTCCCAAAAAAAGTCAGTGGGAACAAAAACATAACTGGGTCCAATTGATTTTCATTGTATTCATGGCCGTAGCCAGCTATGAGGTCAACGAGGTCCGGGCCTCAGCAAATTCTTCATGATCAAAAATAACATCTGTTTTCTGAATGACTAATTTAACATTCCTTATATGAGTGTCTGCATGTATTTGCAATTTAGACAGTATGTTAGAATTTGTAGAGTTCATGGTGTGAAAATGATGGAGAACTATATATGTCGCTGCGAGACACTGGTGGAGTAGTTGTGAGAGAGGTCGCGGGCGCAGCCTTCACCATGTTGCCAGATCCGGCTATTATAAGTGTTTCTTGCCTTGTCTTTTCCTCTTAATTTGACACTTTAAAAAGTTAATAAAGTGGGAAGGTACAGTTTAGACTTAGATCTTTACCATATCTTATTTTCAAAAGTTTTGAACAAATATTGGTTTATTTTATTTATTTATATTTCGGTTTTTATTTGTCTTCATAGCAATATCTGGCAACACTGCATCATCTGCACAAAACTCTGACAGTAATTAAAAAAGTCCACAAACAGGTTATTGCTGACATGATTCCACATTCGGTAAGGCACTAACACTAGTATACAGATCTGTAGAACAAGTAGGTTAAATAATGAAATGAAATATGCAAACACTGGGCATTAAGAAGAAGTCCATGCTATTTAATCCGGTATAGAAGTTTAACTTTCACGAAGTCATGCTAAAACATTCATAAGGGCCCTAGACAAAGTTATCATCTATATAGCAATGGTTATCAATGAATACTATAACAGTAATGAGTATTGTTGCATGAAAAATAAACAGATGATAAAATTATCCACCTTTAACCTATAGTAAAATATTAACAAATTAAGATGCAATAAATAAGGTCTAATTTAACAATGCCCATTCCCCCAAAACAGAGAAAACATCTTACACAAACATCTAAAAGTCTGTGTCTTTTAAAGTTTTTAGTGTGTGAGTTGTATTTGTAGGTGATATAATAGCACAATTCCACACTTCACTAATTTTCACACCCTGGTTACAGTTATGATTGTTTTTCCCAAAAATAAATTATTTTGTGTTCTGCAGAAGAAAGAAGTCATACACTTTTGGAACAGCATGAAGCTGAGTACATGAATTTTCATTTTTGGGTGAACTATCCCTTTAAGGAACTGTTAGTGCTGGATCAGGATCATTACAGAACATCAGAGACACATGCACATTACTGACAACAATTGCACTGAACCTCTCTGTGTGCAGATGTAGAGAAGTATGAGCGGGTGTGAAGATGTGTGTGCAGTTCTTACCCATTCTCTTGTGTTCTGCATTGCTGGTTCTGTATTCTATAGAGAGTGAGGAAGGAGAGAACTATGGTAATACTGCAACTGAAAACCCTTAATTCTAAAACCAAACATGCACACAGTGCAACCAAAGATGAATCTTAAAATCACTCCACCTGGGGTTATCATAGAGGGTGAATTCAGTTCAATTGGATTTTTGCCTGTGATATGAATTTGAAAAGTGACCCAATTTAACCTGAATTGACCCTTTTCGAACCGAGGTAAAACAATGATGTTTTAAATGATGTTTAAAAAGCTAACCGAAAAAAAATAATCCAACAGAAATGGTCCTCTTTATAGAGCTCTCACTGAAATGCAAATGGGAACATTGTGTGAGGAAAATCTGAAATTGCAAAACTTAACCTTGACTCGCACACCACTAGTCAAACAAGTGTGGTGAGACTCTAAATGTCAGAGATGTTGTGCAATATAGTGATGGACAGTTTTATGAAGACATTAGCAGGAGGATTTCACACCTCAACACTCTCATAACTGTCACTCAAACACACACAGACAGTTCCTCACCATCTCTCTGGGTAGAAAGGCCTCCTCCTGTCTCAGTACCAGAAGAGTCACAGTTCCACCCATGGGCGTCGCCCTCAGCAGAGAAACCACCTCCTCCTGACCACGCCCATTAAGATCCACCCCATTGACCTGTAGCAACCACAAAATCACTCGTTTGGGACTATATTTAGATTTTATTCATTTATAATCATTTCATTGTTAAAAATAAAATAAAATGTATTTATTTTAATTTTCACCTCTAGCAATCTATCCCCTGCTTTCAGTCTCCCGTCCTGTATGGCAGCTCCTCTTGGCAGAATGTTTTTCACGTAAATAGGGGCGGAGCCTCCAAGAGGGACATCTCTTGACGTGATGCTGAACCCGAGGCCTTCAGGCCCTGACAGACACAGAGAACACACAGTTACAAGACAGACCTAAGGATATATACATCTATCCATTTCAACTTGAGAAACCGGTGTTGTATGATGAAAACCCTGTTAAATGGCGATTCATAGATCTGATGCTGCATAACACGTCTGCTGTCATGATGACACTTACTGGTTTAAACCAAAATGGGGGGGGCCCTCAGCAGAGAAAACCACCTCCTCCTGACCACGCCCATAAGATAATTGACCTGTAGCAACCACAAAATCACTCGTTTGGGACTATATTTAGATTTTATTCATTTATAATCATTTCATTGTTAAAAATAAAATAAAATGTATTTATTTTATTTTCACCTCTAGCAATCTATCCCCTGCTTTCAGTCTCCCGTCCTGTATGGCAGCTCCTCTTGGCAGAATGTTTTTCACGTAAATAGGGGCGGAGCCTCCAAGAGGGACATCTCTTGACGTGATGCTGAACCCGAGGCCTTCAGGCCCTGACAGACACAGAGATGTTACAAGACAGACCTAAGGATATATACATCTATCCATTTCAACTTGAGAAACCGGTGTTGTATGATGAAAACCCTGTTAAATGGCGATTCATAGATCTGATGCTGCATAACACGTCTGCTGGTATGATGACACTTACTGGTTAAACCAAATGATGGGGGGGGGGCATAATATAAAATTAAAGATATAACTAAATTCATTACAAATGAATTAATTAATTAAAAAATTTAAATTTAATTACAAAAAAAAACAAAACCATCTCCAATCACGAAATGCTCATTTCATATGGAGCAGCGTTTACTACACAGACCCGTTGTTCACTGACAAGCTGCGCAAAACATGCACAAAATATGATTGTGGTTTTGTGCAGCTCGTCAGAGAACAACGGCTCGATGTGCGAAATGCTGCTCCATGTGAAAGCACGCACATGTAGAGATTTACCACTGATTACAGAACCAGCTTCACTGACGAGATGTGCATTAATATCATGCCGATATTAATCATGCATCCCTTAACAATTAAAGTCCTTAATTTGTAGAGTGGTTGACAAAGAGTGAGAAAGTTAACTACTTTAATTAACATGAATTAAAAATGAACATATTCTACAGCATTTATTAATCTTAGTTAATATTAATTTCAACGTTTCTTAATGCATTATTAAAATCAAAAGTTGTGTTTGTTAACATCTGTTAATGCACTGTGAACTAAGATTAAAGATCAATGAACTACTGTATTTTTATTACCTAATGTCAACAAAGATTAATAAATGCTGTAATACATGTATTGTTCATTGTTTGATCATGTTAGTTAATATATTAATTAATGTTTACAAATGACACCTTATTGTAAAGTGTTACCAAAAATGCTAAATAAACTTTTAAAAACATTATATTATTTTATTTATTATAGGTTATTATTATTATTTTTTATTTCCCACATCAGTCTGTAATTTGTACTGTTCTACTACATTATATTTCAGTGTCAGTTCCATACTTAAAATTAGAGTACATTTGAAAGGACTTTAGTTTAAATGCATTCATTTAGCTCTCTAGTTTTTATCCCACACATTTTTGAGTCTGCTTTCTGTGTCGAATTTCTCTGTCTGCACGTGAGTAACATCAGAAGCTTGCGGCTTAGAGAAACATCAGGCTACAGCTTGTTGATGGAGACTACAGGACTGGAACAGAAGCCACCTGGACTACATGGGGTCTGAAAGGCAACACAAGATCATGACCTATCAACCCAACAGACTGGGCTTAAACCTTCCGAGGTGCAGAAATTGGAGACTGTGTGAGAAGGCTGAGATAACTGCATCTGAGCGTGAGAGACAGAGACCGAGAGTGAGAAAGAGAAAGCTTCCCCACAGGTTGAGTTCAGTCACACTTTTCAAAAAGGACACTGCGAGTTTTCCTATATGTGTGCTGTGTGCGGCTCGGGTCCAATAAAACACTGAGAGAATCAGACAGCCGTATGGAAACACATCACACTGACACGCGGCGCTGCCTAGCAACACTCCCTGCACCGCTGTTCCGTAACCTCACCGCCACCCTGTGCACCCGCTGGGCCACCTGTCCACACACAGGTGCCAAGACTTGTGCCAACCGTTGTCAATCATTTCACATCCCACACCTTTACAGCAGGGACACACACAAACAGGAAGGAGCTGTTGGCAGTTAACAGAGCAACATTCTCCCAGCTGAATCAGTGCAGCAGACTCTGCAGGATGGGAAATATGCTCAGCAATAGACATCTGGATTCATTAGCAGAGCCTTAATCATAAACAGGGCATAAACCATATTTTAACACAGCCACATTGCACATTCATTTTAAAATAACAGTTTAATAAAAACAACAACAAACAAACATACGTTATTAAGAAAAGGAAAACTAACCTGCAATAAAATATTACAATAAAATAATATATATTTTTTATTCATTCATTCGTTTTATTTTATTTGTTAAAAAAGCTTTTACAAGTTAATTTAGTACAATTAGTTATATTAAAAATGTGTTACCCACTAAAATATAATTCTAGAATGTAGTGGGTTATGTTGTTTCATTTACTGTTTGTGTAATTTAGTTTCATTCAGAACTGAAATGTTAATGGAGTCTAACACTTCATATTCTTAGTCACAAAATATGTGTGCTTGTGTCTTTAAGAATGGCATTATTGGAAGTAAGGTTGATTGGAGTGCACAGGTGAAAAAACTTGCTTTTGCCCTACGGTTAGGTTGATCTTTATTTTCATTGGTTTGTATGTACTAAGACCCTCCCTACCGGGAAAATAGAAAATGTGAGTGTGGTTAATAGGGGAGTAGGGGAGTGACAAGAGACGTGCAGCTGAGGAGAGAGCTGATTGGAGCGACTGAGCTGACAGATTGCTGTACATTAATTGATAGATCCTACTGACGCAGTTCTGCATAGGACCCCCAGAAGTCTAGGATCGGAACTGCTAGAGGGGCCTTAAAACAACATCTCTAAGGTATTGGTTTATTGAACCTGGTGCTGCTCCTTACTAACCTGTTATAAAAAAAAATGGTAGGGGGCGCTACAAATGTGTTAAAATTGTAATGCCTAAATATTAATATATGCAGCAATCAAACAGCATAACGTGCAGTTTTTTTATCAAGTGACAGCTGTTTATTATAAATTTTCAGAAAGCAACAGGACACATTTAGTGATACCTTTTCTAAGCTGGATTCCAAGTCTCCGCCCAACTTTCTTGGTGAAGCCGGATATGGGGGCGGGGCTTAATCCTCTTTGGGGAGAGGAGGTGTGACCTGATGGAGGTTTCCCTGATTGGCCAACAGGATGATGGATGGGAGAGCTGGCGTCCAAATGGTTATTTGGTGGGTGTGGTCTGTGTTGCGCCAATCGGTGAGCGGCATGATCCAGGCCGATGGGGTCATTGGTGAGGGAGTCAGGGCTGAAACGTCCAGAAAGGTCAATGTTTGCTCTGGGATTGTGTTCATTATGGGATATCTGCTCGTACTGGGATCTCATGGTGGAAGGTACCACATGGAATAGGATGACGGGAGAACGCATTGCCTGACGAAACATGTTCTGAGCTCTGAGAACAAACAAAAAAACACAAACATTTAGGTTTATGAAATAATACCTTACAATTAATTTTCAGTATTAAAAATGGATTATAAAAAAAAATTAATAAAAAGTGTGTATTTTTTACATTTATGTGAGAGTGGATGGGTTTTAATCAGACACACAGCACAACAGAAAATATAGGAGGCTCACTTAATGTCAGAGAAAAGAAGAAAGATAGACAGGATAGATGAACAGATGGAAGGATGAACGACTGAACAAATGTAAAGTTGGAAGGATAAACGGATGAACAAATGGAAGGATGAATAAAATGAATGAATGAACAGATGAGGATGGAAGGATGAACGAATGGATGGACATCTGGATGAATGGGACTGATAGATGAGCATCAATGGATGGATCGATGAAAAATATGGATTGATGAATGGAGGGATGAATGGATAGATGGATGAACAAAAGGATGAAAGATGGATGGATATTTGCACAAATAGATGGACAAATGGATGGATGTGTGGATGAACAGGACTGATAGATAAATGTCGACGGATGAATGGATGGATGAACCTAAATGGATGGATGGATGAAAAGATGAACGTAAATGGATGAATAGATGTGTGAAAAAAACAGGACTGATTGTCAATGGATGGATAAATGAATGTAATTGGATGGATGGATGGATGGATGGATGTAAATTAATGGATGGATGTAAGTATCCATCCATTAATTTGTAAGTAACGTAATCTTAAAGATTCCTAAATGCATCTACTTTCGGAAGGCCAAATAAAGTGCTTTTGCTTTCGCCTACATACACACAGCATCTCCCTGACATGGCTGCTTCAACACTAACTGCGGTTACTGAAACCACGCCTTCTTTCTTTGCGTGAACATTTTGGCGGCATTAAGCAAATATTTCCACATAGTGACGTAGAGATGTGGGGGCGTGGTTGAATGAGCCGTTTCAGGGGGCGTGGCAGAGTCTTAACTTTGATGAAGAATATCTCTTTGGATTTGACACTTCTTCATGCACCAAGAGCTTGTAACACTCCAAAGAGAAAGGAAAAACCAAAATCGCATCATATGACCCCTTTAAAGGGACAACAAGCACTCTGTACACGTCAGATGTCAAAGGTCAAAGGTCAGGTCTTACTGCTCAAATCTGACATTCCGCAGGTCTCCATTGTTGATCCGAACGATGCAGTCATTCTCCTGAAACAAACCCTGGACATCAGCCTTCCCTCCACGCTCCAAACGCTTCACCAGCAGACCCAACGTCCTGCAGCACACACACACACAAACATTAGATCTAGAGATTTCTGAGATTTATTATTTATTTAGTCATATGCGTCATCCATTTGAAATGAAACATTAATTTGATTGATATCGAATTGAAAGAACTTGAAACTAATGCAGCATCATAAAGCACTTCTGAACGAAAGCTAATTCTTCAAGATAAATAACATTCTCCATCTTTATAACTCTGCGTCCTGTTGCTGCTGCAGCTCGCTGCCCGGAGGGAGATACAGCTCACAGATATAAAGCTGCTTTTAGCTAGATTAGTTTGCCTGGTGACCGCTCACATACAGATGCTGTTTAGATACTCTATCTCTTCTGGACAGACTCTTATGGACTCTCTGCAGAGGAAAGACTTTCAAGTAAACTAAAGCAGAGCTCTTGCTGGGTTCAGAATACGGCAGCAACCAAAAAAATAGAATAAAATTAATTTTAAATGTATTAATATACTATTCAAGAACATTTGTGCTAAACATTCACAAAAAATGTTGTATAAATGTGCGGGGTTTATTTTTTAAGCACTCGTGCTCATGAGTATGGTCTATGTTCAGTGGTTGAGTTTCCCAAGCTAAAAACAATTGATTTTATTTTATTTTTGGTCCTTTTATTTATATAACAATGGAGTTTGGTGGTTGTTACCTGCGGTCTCGTCCACTGAAAGGCACCACATGGATACCAAGAGGACCTCCGTCATTGGACACTTCCACCAATTTCACGATATCACTGGAGGACCGAGGGGAAAAAAGAAAACAAACCATCAGAGAGAGTATATAATCATGCTGTTCCATGTAAAGATGAATGGAGGTGGAGTAAAACAAAGTAGGGCGGAGCCAGAATGCATAAGGCGGAGTGATGACATGCAAAGAGTCAGAATGCTGTGATTCAGCTGTCACACAAACTGCACTTTTGCATCTAGATATACATTGTATTTGTTGGTCATGCATCTATAAAGACTAAAAAGTTTGTCTTAAATGTGTGCTAGCATTTTAGCCATTATGTTTATCAAAGATTCACACCAAAACACTCATTTTGGCATCAATGCCATCACATCTAGAAAGTGACAGACAGAACTGTGAGAGACTCGAGCGAGAGTTTAGATGACAGTTTATGAGAGATTAATCCAAAACATTTCAATCTAATCTCAGCGTTTAGAAAATAAGTCATATTTTACAATAAAACTCGAGAGCCGAAACATTTTATTACCTGCAAATCAAACTGACAGCATGAAGGAGAGATTCGCATAAAATAAGAGATAAGATCACCGCTGCTATCAGTCAGAGTGTGTGTGTGTGTGTGTGGTACTTACTCCAGCGATCTCACTCCCATGTGATCTAAACACGTATCCGCACGTCCCACTGGCTCAATTCTACCATTCTCCTCCTCATCCTGCAACAAGAAGAAAACCGCTTAACCCACAATGCATTGCACTCAACAAAAACCTTCCAAGAAATACATTTGACATTAAAAGAACAATGTAGCATGCATCAATAAATAACAAAAGAATCACAATGTAAACATGACATGAAAGGACCTGGGGGAAGATTTCTGCAGGGAGATCTGAAGTTCTTCTTTTTCTATACAGTTTGAAGGAATTCATTCTCCGTTTGTACCGGGGATGTTTCTCCTGATACACCATGGATCAGGTGAGAGGTACACAAGAGCTCATGCTCACTACTGTGTCACCTGATTATTTGAGTAGCACCACACTACCACTGACACACACACACACATTAAAGTTTCAGTAGACAATGGGTCCTTATTCTGCAGCCATGACCACGCTATGTTTTTGAATACATGCTCTGCAAGACGTTGAAAGTATTTTTCATCTAATTTAACACTTTTGTACCTAATACTGTCATACAATCTGTAATTTAAAAAGAAAAATGATACACACATAACTCTAGATGTAACACAACACTGGGCCTGAGACAGTTTACATGCATTATTCATCTTAAGGGAGCGGTGACTGTGAACAAAAAAAGGGGGGAAAATTTAAGAAATAGAATAAGAAAAAAACTAAAAAGAAAAACTAAAGAAAAAAAGAAAAAAAAACAAGAAAAAAGACAAATATCCAAACTACAACAAAAAAGGATAAAAAAAGAAAGGAATACTATGAAAGAAAAAAGAAAAGAAAAAAAACAACAGGGATAGAAATGAAATCACTGAAAACAGAACTAGAAAAAAGAGAAAGAAAAAAAAGAAAACGAAATGAAAAAGAAAAAGAAAGAAAGAAAAAGTTCAATATAAAACTAAAAAATAAAATGAAAATGAAAGTATAAGTAAGGTAAAAAAGAAGAATAAAAGAAAAGAAAAAGAAAAGGAAAAAAACTATGAAAAAACAAAAAGCACAGAAAATAAACAAAACACAAAAAAGAATTGGAAACAATAAAAGTCACAGAAAAAGCTGAAGAAAAAACTGTTTCTCTATTACCCCTGTGGTTTCTAAGTCTCTCCATCTCTCTCTATATAGGGCAGTTGGTCAATCACTCTTTTCCTCTGTGACCAAGAGTTTTCAAAAGTGTAACAGTGGAAAAAACAATGGAAGCAAGTAGAGAAAATAGCTGTGACACACAATACACCCTCTACGGCAGACACAAGCATTGCGTCTTATTTAACAGCTGCTAATATGACAAAAGAGTGTGTGTGTGTTTGACAGCATAACTGTATCAGAACGACACCACTGGCCTTCTGACAAAATCCAACATGCTTGGAATGATCAGAGACAGCTGCCAAGCCATTGTCCTGCTCGGATCTGATCCAAACCTTTCTCTCGGCGAACACATATTGCAACCAGCGATTGTTTTCCATGGTGACTGAGTAACCAAGCATTTTTCTGGGATTCTCCTAAACTGAAATGACTAACAGCGCAAGAAAGTCTAAAGTATAAACAGTCTGTTTATATTGAACACACATCGTTTCCCTCACTGAAGCTGCACATTAATATATGCTTTCATCAGCAAAGCCGATGGGACAAATACACATTCACAGGATAAAGACCTCGTCCTAATTCAGTCAATTATTAGTTTAGGTTCGAGCATTATTCCTGCTCTTATTTAGGTGAGCCTCACTTCAGTTTGCTGAGGTGTTGCTAGGCATGACAAGAAATGGGGAAAGAAGCAACAAAGGAAAGTTTAGTCTGTCATCCTTGTCCATTATTAACTGGTGAAAGAAAAACAGACCTATCTATCTATGTCTACGAGTCTATATCAAACTATCTATCCATCCATCCTTCCACCTGTCTTGTCTATCCGTCCGTCCATCCATCTAAACATGGTACATGTTTTTTCATGTACCATCTATCTATCCATCTACTCGCCTATATACCCACCTACTTGTCTGTCTGTCTGTCTACCTATCTGTCCATCAGTCTATCCATATGTCAATCTATGAAGTGAATATGTATATCAACAAAGTGAATATGTATATCAGAATAAGGAAATACTGAAGAGAAAAACCGATAACAGATACAACTGACCTACAGCAGCACCTACTGGAGAGAAACTGAGAGAAAAAAAGAGAGATCTATATATAGTCTTATCTCATTAGCAGTCTAAAGCTGAGAGTGATTTATAATCGCTGTTTTACCTTTATGATTAATTACAGACACACACACACACACACACACACACACACACACACACACACACACACACACACACACACACACACACACACACTCTCTCCCCTCCTCCACACCAGCCCTCTCTCCCTGGATCTTCTCTCTGATACACCACACATCTTTTCACTCTCTACATACTGAATGCAACTGATTTCACTATTCTTCAATTCCAGTCAAGAAAACACAATATAACACAAATACACACAGTTTATTAGCATCATTCAGACCTCATTCACAACCCTTTCTTTTTAACAGTACAGTAGTAGTACGAGTCATGGCATGTTTCTTTAATAAAGATTTTTGTTTTATAAATATATTTATATTTCTGTTTTAAGCATACATTTCAATGTACATAAAGCATTGAACTACAAGTAATCTTGGGGTAAAGACTCACACTGTAAAGCACAGTGTGCTGTGCCTTCAAGAAACAACCCCTTTACATGTCAAGTGAACAACAATGCTTTGATCTGCTAAGACTGTGGTTTTGCTGTCAAGTCCAATATAGTTTTTAAGTGTGCCATCCTTTAATAGCAGCCTTTTTACAAAGTCTGCATTACATGGTGACATATTCACGAAACAATGTGCGCTGAAATGTGTGCATTAACTTTTTTAAAAATTGTACACAATTAAGCTGTTCTTTCCTAACACTGGGATCCTTCTGAAGGATATGGAGAGCAGCAGGCACCACACACAGCTAGAAACTGCTGGGTTTGATGCACTTTCACACATTTTACTGTTATTTTCTGGTGTTTAGCAATAATAGGATTTATCCAGCTTTCCACTGATTACCCAACCATGACTGGCCTAGCCAAGTATCTTTTGTCCCAGTATACAATGACGTTCATTTTTTGTAGATGTATTTATCCATCTTACATGAAAAAAAGTGTGGACATTCAATGATTAATTTTTTCAGCCTGGTTTCAATGAATGATCTTTTTGTACTTGGCAGAACGTTTTGAAATGTTGATTTCTTAAGAAACTTGACGTTTAACATTAGGGTTGCACAATTTATAGAAGTAAAACCAAATGGCTTAGTGATTTAGAGTTACACAGCCCTACTTAAACAGCAAAATATACATATAAAGATCTAGATCATTACAGTCCCAACCTGTTCCTGTCGCTCCAGCCAGTGGTCCACCATGGGATGATTGGCACTGAGTGAGGAACGGGCCTTTTCACGCTGAAACTCTTTCTGATTTGACCGCTGCCCTGCATCACGAGGAAGACTACGATATGTGTCGACACCTCGGCCCTGAACAGAAAAAAAAAATATATTTTTACTCCATAAACTCCTTGTTAACTCTTTAGTTATAATGATAATAATGATTCACATGCACATGGATGGTCAGATCACTATTTAATATAACAGTAAACCACCATATATGCCCAAATATTTTTGGTCTGTGAGGACTCTGTGCGGATGGATAAGAAAAAGCTGTAAATCAAAGCCTCATACTACAAAGGAATAACCAAGATGAGAGAGAGTGAGAGCAAGCATGAAAGAGCAAGCGAAATCCATAACTCATTGTCTGGAGAGTTTTATGACTAGCATTGACATAAGCATTACTCTGCTAGAAGGAGAAAAGACAGAGAAATGATGGTCACATCAGCAAATGCTTTAAATGAACCCACACACGCACACAATAAATTTAACACACAAATAGCAGCTCAACATTCTCTGCCATCACACGGCTTGTTTATTGAGCTCTTACTGTTTGTGAGATGTGGGGTTGTGAACCATTCAGAAATGACAGTAAATGTTCGTAGAGATGTTATGAAGGGTGATGTGACCTCTGCTTCGAAAGGTGACAGATTTATCGCATATGATCTGAGAAACAAAGCAGGAAACCAACGGCCTCCAAACAGCAATACAGCATAACAAATCAGAGAGTAAAGTCAGCTGCCCACTTAGCACTTACCACCTCTAAATATCTTGACAACCTTTCTGTGAACATTAATAGAGTGATACAGTGCCAGGTCACTTTTATCGTGGCACTGGTTTAGGATGCATTTTGTCTATTCATCCTTCTATTAGGGGTTTTCAAAAAGTCTTTGTTTAATTAGTTAGAAGCTATGAATCAACTGTGAATTACACCATCACAAACTTTCACTTGAAGCAAAACTGATTTAAAGAATTGGACAAAAAGATAAGACCATGTACTTCACTTTAATGAGGGAAAAGACAATCCCATCAAACATTACAAATGTTTTAATCAGATTAAAAAACAATGGAGAAATAAAGTTATTAGTGTAAAGTTAATTTATATAGAAATAATATATTTTAAGTTTATTGCAAAATTTGTATGTATGTATATATATATATGCATGCAAATATTTAAGTATTTAAAAAGTGTATTGAGACAGACTATTATCTGTAGAGCTTCATGGGAGTTTGTATTCCACGCTGAGCTCTTTTGGTGCAATTTGTTATTTATTAAAATATTTCTCGAAATAATGCAAACTGATGGCTTCAACAAAAGCATATACCATTGATTAACAACCTTGGAAATCACAAAAGCTCTGTCTTTCATACACACAAGTACTCTGGCTCTTTTGCCCCAAGGCTGCACAGGCTGGCTTTGCCAAGCCAACATCAAAGTTAGTTCACTAACTTTACCTTCTATAAAATGAATGGAATTTTTACTTCTAGAACTCGTACTCGATAAGCATCAGAGAAGGTCATTAAATGGATAGTTTACCCAAAAATCACATTTTTGTTGATCCAAACCTGAATGAATTTCTTCCACAGAACATAAAAGAAGATATTTTGAAGAATGTTTCAACTGTTTGATCCATACAATGAAAGTCAATGAGTTCCAAATAACACATCATTGTACAGACAAATTAAGGTCAAAATAGCTTCTTTTGAAGAAGAATTAAAGTCCTATAGGTTTTGGAATGACATGAGGTTGAGTAAATGATGACAGAATTATCATTTTGGGTGAAATATCCCTTTAAGTCATTTATGTTCCTCCACTATAAATGTTTGGAGCTTCACAGCAGCTTCATACCTTCCTCTCCAGACTGTTGGTGCCGGTGGGGAAATGTGGTTTCATGAAGCCGGCGGTTGTGGACCAGCGTGTGGGATTTTTTCTGGAAGGTTCTTCGGGTTGTGAACCAGGCTCAGAGAATGACATTGCTGTCAGGTTCAACAGTGCTGGATCGCTACTGCGACGAACATGCAAAGGCATGTCTGTGAGAAACAGAGAGACCAATGAGTGACACAAAAGGCCACAACTTCCACAGCAGTGGCACATTTCAAACTTTTAAAGACCTAGACAACTTTATGAGAGTCTCTTTATCTGTCTCTTACTGGTTCGAAGCGTGGATGTGGTGACCTCTATCTCGCTGTGGGGCAGGTACGGTTGGAAGGCAGATGGCTCTCCAGAGAAGAGCTCAGGCGACTGGGTGCCTGTTGAACTCGCGCTGGTGCCGTCACCTCCGACATGAGGCTCTTGTTCGTCAAAGACTGCCACCAACTGCAACGAGAAACAGAGATAGAAAGAGTGAGAAAGAGGTGTTTACATTTAAGAGAGTGAAAATGTAATAGGATGTCTCTCTGCCCCGATGTCAGTGTGACAACATTCTAGTTGACTGAATGCTCACTTGCTCTTTCAGACCAGTCCTGTTTCAGTTTTCTACTAAATATCAATGCTTTACATCTATTTTTATGCCTTGCAAATTTTAACTTTTTTTTTTGTTTTGTTTTGTTTTTTTGGGCAATTCTGCAGATTGTCATATAATGCTGTCTTGCTGGCTAACATGAATGAAGTTTGGTTGAAATAATTGGCTTGTAAAATACCATTGTTTTCCAGCCTGGTTACAGCTGTATAATTTCTAGTTTGCTGCAGTTTCTTTTCTGTCTTTTTTTTTTTTTGGTAAAGAAAAATATATAATTATAATGAACAAAAAAATGTTGGTAACTCTATACAATAAGGTTCAGTTTGGTATCAATAGTCAATACATCTGTTGTCACTAAACTAACAATGAAAATAGTTTTTTTTATTGTTTTAAAATTTTTAAATTATTTATTAATGTAATTCTCATTTGTAAATAATATATTAATAGATTTATGGAGATTTGAACATTAACCTATATTAATAAATGACATACATGATAAAGTGTTGTAAAAGAAACTATACATTTAATATAAATAAAAACTACTGTTAAAATGTTTGGGGTCTGACTTTTTTTTTGGGTGGGGGGGGGAGCATTTATAACATAAAAATATATATTTCAAATAAATTCTGTTCTTTTGAGCTTTCTGTTCATCAAATAATCTTAAAAAAAAAAAGTGGAAGAAGAAATGTTTCTTAAATGACCAAATCAGCCTATTAGAATTATGCTGAAAATTCAGCTTTGCCATCGCAGGAATAAATTACATTTTTAAATATTTAAATATATACTAAAATTGAGAATGTTCATTAGCAATCATTAGCCAAAATGCAATATGGCCTGATATGAAATGATTATTGTGGAACTCATTGGTGTCATAACATAAAATCTGACCAGTGCCAACAACCATAAAAGACAAGAAAAAACACCTACAGCCAGCTTTTCACTTGATTATTCCTTGGAAACTCTGAAACATAGTTACTCCTGCGTACAAAGAGTCATGTAGCTTTATGAAGTCTGTAGAGAGCTTGAGCGTGTGTGTGGTGTCCTCATTTAGAGCAGGACGCTTTCATCACTGTGTCCCTCAAGACACTAGTGTATTTGGGACAGAAGGCAACATCTCATGCTACAAAGTGAACATCTGGTCTCAATTATGCGTGTGTGTGTCAACATGAATGATAACACTTGAGGCACTGGTTCAGTGGGTGGGTTGTAATGGTTGGACACACCCAGTGCATTTGATGCTTGTACTGACTGATGGAGATTTGGACCAATCACAGAAGCGCTGCTAAAGGGCACACTACCCAGAATCCACAGGGATGGACCCCTCTGAGGCTTTTCATGAGCGTGTTTTGCAACCCACAATCTTGGATGTGGGAAATAAGATACTGAAATGTGTGTGTGTGTATGTGTGTGTGTGTGTGTGTGTGTGTGTGTGTGTGTGTGTGTGTGTGTGTGTGTGTGTGTGTGCGTGTGCGTGTGTGTAAGAAGAACAGCCTGGATTATCTCAAACATGATGAGTCTGGAATCATACTCATGGGAACGAACATTTACGCAACTATTTGAGTGTGTTTGTACAATACACGTTTAAAACTTTGCATTGTTACAATTATATGACCAGTGAGGCTTTCAGTGTTTCACAGCAGATCTTCAGAGTGCAGCCAGACCTTCAGCTCTGTTCACAAAACACACATACACACACACACACACACACACACAGAAATGCCCCACAGAAACCTATTTACCTGTGACACAGATTCCCATGAGACAGATCTGCTCTTAACACGTTTGAGGCTTAAACACTAAATCTGCTCTCTCTCTCTCTCTCTCTCTCTCTCTCTCTCTCTCACACACACACACACAATTTACAAATCTAAACAAGGACATATTACAGACTTCTATTGTTTTTAAACTCAAAAGCCTTAAACTTAAAAAAGAAAGTGCACTTAAAAGAATAAAAAATACACATTATTTACTCTAATTAAATACAAATAAGGACACCTGCTACTGAAGATTTTGATTTCAAATAAATGTTAAAATGCAATTCTTTTGAACATTCCATTAAGAAGAATGTATGAAAACGTACCAAGGTTTCTACAAAAACATTAAAGGATTAGTTCTCTTCCAGAATAAACATTTCCTGAAAATGTACTCACCCCCATGTCATCCAAGATGTCCATGTCTTTCTTTCTTCAGTCGAAAAGAAATTAATGTTTTTGAGGAAAACATTCCAGGATTTTTCTCCATATAGTGCACTTCAATGGTGCCCAATTGGTTGAAGGTCCAAATTGCAGTTTCAATGCAGCTTCAAAGGGCTCTACATAATCCCAGCTTAGAAATGAGGGCCTTGTCTAGTGAAACGATTGGTCATTCAAATGCTCCCATTGTGTGGGGAAGTTGTGGCCTAGTGGTTAGAGAGTTTGACTCCTAACCCTAAGGTTGTGGGTTTGAGTCTCGGGCCGACAATACCACGACTGAGGTGCCCTTGAGCAAGGCACCGAACCCCCAACTGCTCCCCGGACGCTGTATGTCACGTCACGTCACTCACTCACCATTTAAGACCAATATATGGAAGAATCCTGGAATATTTCCCCTTTATTTCTTTTCAGCTGAAGAAAGAAAGACATGAACATCTTGGATGACATGGGGGTGAGTAAATTTTCAGGAATTTTTAATCTGGAAGAGAACTAATCCTTTAAACAGCTGTTTTCAACACTGATATTAATAAGACTGTTTCTGAAGGATCATGTGACACTGAAGACTGGAGTAATGATGCTGAAAATTCTGCTTTGCATCAAAGAAATAAATTACATTTTAAATGATATTAAACAGTTATTTTAAGCAGTAATAATATTTCACAATTGAACTGTTTTACTGTATTTTTAATCAAACATATCCAGACTTGGTGATGAAAAAATTTAATAAAAACTACATATGCATACACTAACATATTCACCATTATGGGGTGAAATAGGTGTCTTGGTAAACACATTTTAATTGGTCACAAGAAGTTCATCAACAAGAAATCATTTCATATGTACACACTCACACAAGTGCATGATTTATCCCCACTACAGAAACAAAAGGGCAGTGCAGTGAAGAAAAACAGATGGCAAAACAATGGAGATTAAGGTGAAAGATGTATGAAGACGTGAGGAATGTCTTTAGCTGGAGTGTATCCATGCGTGCGTTCCTTGCTGCTTTAAACAATCCATACCTCAACGAACTATAGCATTACAAATAACACTGTAGTGCTGTTCTTCATAAGGTTGAGTAATTCTTTACTGGTTACCTAAACAAACATGACATCTCATGTATTATTGGAAATGCACACACAAACACAGTAGCATTACAGGCGAACCAGCAATAGCGGCGTTGAGAAATCCCTCCATGTGTTTCACAATGGCTCTAAAAACAAGAACTCACTGACCTGACTACACAAATCACATCTTCACACACACTGGAGGTCAACAGAGGTTTGTACGTGCCAAGTGTGCTGACAGGAAGTTCCCAGGAGAACATTTGTATACTTCCTGTGAGGATATTAATTTCCTCTCTTTAAAAGGTTATGATCTTTGAGCTTCACAATCTGTTGAACCCACCTCGCTCTGACACAAACACACACACTCTGCCCTATAGCCGAGTTTACACATAACTGACCGTATGAGTCTGAACCCGACCAAAGGAGAGGAGACCACAGTTTATCTTCAGCTGGACAGTTACAGCTGTAAAATCTGACTGGATGAACAATTTTCAAAGCTGTTGTAAAACAGCCAGCACACACATGCACAGAAGTGTCATGTGCCCCTTCAGATCCAGGTTAATGCATTTGGTATCAAGAAGTGGTGGGTAGCACATATATATTCCAACCAAATTTTGGAGTGTTTCTATGGTCATTTTTGCCCCGTTCATCAAGCACAGAATTACTAAAATCACTCACTCACAATCTATAATCCACTCTGGACAATTTCCACTTCAGTTCATCCCAAAGGTGTTCGATGAGGTTGAGGTCAGGGCTCTGTGCGAGCCAGTCAAGTTCTTCCACATCAAACTCATCCAACCATGTCTTTATGGACCTTTCTGTGTGCACTGGGGAACAGTCATGCTGGAATAGACAAGGGCAGGTTACAGACTCACGCATCAGAATGCCAAACAGAGAAGTGTGATTGGTCTCTCCACAGCAGATGTTTCCACTGCTCCAGAGTCCAGTGGCTGCATGCTTCACAACACTCCATCCAACGTTTGGCATTGCACTTGGTGATACGAGACTTGCATGCATCTGTTTGGCCATTGAAACATTCCATAAAGCTCCCACCGCACATTTTTACAGGCTTATATTAATACCAGTGGTAATTTGGAACTCTTCAGCCTTACATATACTCATTGTGGTCAACATTTAAGAGTGAATTAGCATAGAGATTACCTTAATGGGATATTCACCCCCCAAAAAATTATTTTAACATAATTTGCTTACCCTAATGACATTTTAGACCTGTGTGACTTACTTTCCTTTGTGGATCATAAGATATTTTGAAGAATGCTGGTAAACAAACAGTCACTGGTAGTCAATGGCTTTCATAGTATGGAAAAAAAACAACAACAGATGACTGCCAGCAAATGTTTGGTTACCAAATGTCTTCTTTTGTGTTCAACAGAAGAAAGAAAGCATGCCCATCCTAAAGGTATTTTTGTTGTAAATTGTGCCTAACAACACTCCTTAACCCATATAAAACCAGTGTCACCGAGAGCAAACAGTCTCTCGTGGCTCACTGCTTCAATTCCTCCTGAGGCCTGTTGCTAATGGAAACGAGTTTGTGTTTGAGACGGCCACACCAGCTCACAGCACTTCAATTCTAACGCATCTATGCGATGATTAACTGACCACTGGTGGCAAGGGAAATCTTGGTCACACTCTGCATGTTCATACACACACGCTCCGCATCATGTGATCAGAAC
This sequence comes from Cyprinus carpio, assembly GCF_018340385.1. Lineage (NCBI taxonomy): Eukaryota > Metazoa > Chordata > Actinopteri > Cypriniformes > Cyprinidae > Cyprinus > Cyprinus carpio. The sequence goes on along the minus strand of NC_056598.1, from coordinate 24,776,334 downwards.
CGAACACAACACTGCCTGCAGCACCAATTCACAGACACTTCCTGTTAAGATGCCACCACTCACACACTTCCTCAAGCCTTGAGGAAAACATCCACACAAACAAGACGTCCACACGTACATTGTCTGACCAGAAGCAGCACTTATATACTCTAAAACCCCCTTTATAAAACATAACACTCCCCCTCCACAATAGAATATAGAACACTGTCACACAAAAGGGTATAATATAAAAAATAAAAGAGCTTTGCATTGCTCAATACCTGACAGAGGGCCAACCATTAGCAGTTTCATTGTTAAGACAAGCCATGGTGATAAAAAAGTGGGAAAGAGAGAGAGAGAGAGAGAGAGAGAGAGAGAGAGAGAGAGAGAGAGAGAGAGAGAGAGAGAGAGAGAGAGAAGAGATGATGCATGTTTACGCTGAATCTTTGGTGCCCTCTACTGTCTTACAGCAGAACTGCATCGTCAAAGTTTTTTTTTTTTTTTTTGGTGGTGCCCTAAAAAAGTTTGATTCTACACAGAAAATAATTTTCGACTTGTTCTACATATGGAAAAAATATACAGGGCAAGGCACTGCATCACAAAAAAATGTAAAAAAATATATAAAGGCATAAAACTGAAATATCACGTTAATATGAGGCTGATAAAATCAAGTTCAATTAATTGAGAAAATGTATGTTTCATTTTACTAAACTTTTACAAGGTGCATAAAAAGAGAACATGGATGATAAAGAAATGTCCACCCACAGGAATTACACCATTAATACAAGAAACACATTTTTTGTTTTCACAAATTAAGGGAAGAGTTTATTTTCTGTGGAAAAAAATAATATATGAATTAATAATTTTTTTATGTTTTTCAAAAAAGTATTTTAAGCTTGTCCAAAAATGCATTTATTATCAAAACAACAAGAAAGTTAGAGTAATATAGTGAAATATTTGTATATATATTTATATATTTGAATATATTTTAAAATGTAGTTTATTCATATTCCTTTCATACAATATAAAAATGGTTGTGCTAGATAATTATTTGCGTCTTCAGCATTTCTTTGAGGATTCTTTGATAAATATAAAGTTTATCTGAAATAGACATTTCTGAAACACTGTTAGTTCTTTAATGTCACTTTTGATCAATTTATGCATCACTGCTAAATAAGTATTAATTTCTTTAAATAAAACTTGACCTCAAACTTCTGAAGGGTAGTAAAATAAAACAGAAATGACTACAAACTAGTTTTAGTTTAAGTTTTGAATACATTAAACCACGTAAAACATTTAAAATTATACCCGTTAACACAGTAACTTAACATACCTTCAAATTCCAAAATATAGAAAAACTTAATAAAAAAATAAGATACTATGAAAAACTAAAATAAAGAAAATATATTTTAAACGTAAAACATATTTGAATTATACAGATTACATATTTAAATTAAACGCAAAAATTTTTTAAATTATATGAATTTATTTACTAAAATACCTTAAATACTTAAACTAAAATATAGAATAAATAAATAAATAAATAAATAAAAATACATACACACACACACACACACACACACACACACACACAAAAAAAACCCCTAAAAATAATAGGCACTAAGTAAACAAAACTAAAATGAAAGGACAGGTAAAACATAAATAAGAAGTAAATTAAGAACACAAAACTATAATATGCCTGATATGAGTGTGTGTTTGCCTGGGTTTGTGCATTTAGCCTGAAATGGACTATGGTTCACCACAGACAATTATAAAACTGGTTATGGATCATTAATATTAGACAGTCCACATTTGCGCAGAGAGTTTTTAAAATACATGTGTGAGTTCCTGTGCTGTTGTGTGATTCCAAGTTGAATGAGTCACACTAAACCACATTAAAGCGGTATTGCAGCACTTCCTGTTTGCGGACAGTGTTTCCTGTGACCACAGGTGCAGCGTGAGTCATTCAGTAAATCTGTGTGAGATACCAGGATGTGACGTGTGCACTGGCTGATAGAAGGTATGGCCTTTTTAAGGTAAAACTAGACACAATCAGCTATAAATGTGTGAGCGTAACCCTGGTGGAATGATCTCACACACTCCCTCAGGCACAGATGTGAAGTGTCTTTTATTTCACACAGGGAACTAAATTAACACACACACGCCCAGACACACCCACCACATCAAACACACAACTACATTCTAGCACAGTGTCTGTGGTCTCAGTAAGCCGATATCATCTGTTCTGGGTCAGCAACATGCTGCAATGTGGAGAAGACAGCGCACTGCCCGTGTTTGACCAGAGGGGGGCAGAGTTACCCTGCACAGAACCAAAATCTCTCCTTGCCATTTTAATCAGTCATCCATTCATTTTGCTCATTAAATATTCACAACTGTTTACTTTTATGACTTTGAGTGTACAGTACAACTAATTAGAGATGCGGCAATATTAAAATTCTGCTCGGTACCAATAAGCCAATAATTTTGTTCATGTTATGGTCAATAACTGATTAGAATTCTATTGTCAAAATAAACCTAAAATAAAAGTATGTTTTAAAACGTTTTTAATTAAGTTATATAATGATTATATTTATTGTTATTATAATAAATATAACGGACTCAAGCCATATAAGAACAGGAAACATCCACATTATGTAGACTGCTATTAATACAATTACAATTTACAAATAATAATAATAACAACAATAATAACACCACCACCAACAATTATTATTATTATTGCCAATAACTGATAAATGACCAAAAATAAAATTTTACACTATTCTGTCAAAATAAATAAAAACTAAAAGTCTAAAAACTAAAATCAATTGTTTTACATTTTTAAATGGTTAAAAATTATATTTTGAATAACAATCATCAATTTTGTTGTTAGTATTTTTATTATATCATATTACTGATATTATTAATAAGGGGCCCAAGCAATGTACATGTAAGGAAAAGGAAATTCACAACATTACAAAGACAAATAATAATAAATAAATAAACTAATTAATTAATGTAACTGGCATCCCAACATCACAATATGAAAATGGATATTTATTTTATTTTTTGCAAAAAATTACTATCAACAGTGTTATTAAATTATTAATTAATTTTTAAAGATTATATTAAGGTAAATCTAACTGTGAAATATTATTGATCATGCAAAATTAAGTACCCAATATCGAAAGACGTGATAATAAAAAAACATACTACACTATATAAATACTATTGGAAGCTGTCTAATTAGTAGCTTTTCAATTTCTCAAAAACAAACACAAAAGCAGTGGAATGTGTAGAATGTGTTATGAATGACGGAGGCTGGAATTCTGTGGAAACCTGTGGCGTTTCTGCAGATACCATACAGGTCTAGTGACGGCTCAATAGAAAGAATCACTGGAGTTCAGAGAAGTGTGTGTGTGTGTGTGTGTGTGTGTGTGTGTGTGTGTGTGTGTGTGTGTGTGTGTGTGTGTGAGACACCGTCCTCAAATTAGGTCATGGTTATTGGGAGACAACAGTCATCTGATACCTGAAACTAAAATAAATACTACTAAAGCAACACACAGGAGCGCTGCCCATTTTAGCAGAGAATGCTAGCAGTGTGTGTATGAGTGTGTGTGTGTCTGTGTATGTATGTGTGGTGTGTGTGTGTGTGTGTGTGTGTGTGTGTGTGTGTGTGTGTGTGTGTGTGTGTGTGTGTGTGGGTGTGTGTGTGTGTGTGTGTGTTTGAAAGCATGTCTCACTCTGTCTTTGTCATCGGCCACATCACACAGAACATCATCCAGGTCAAGAATTCCTCCATCACCGTGTTCCAGCCGGTACACCTGAACCCAGTACTCTTCACCCTGAGAGAGACACACACAGAGATAACACGGTAAACTTCTGTTTGACTTTAAATTAAGTGAAAGTATTTCTGCACTCTCTCTCTCTCACACACACACACACACACACACACACACACAGAGACTCCATCAGGACACTCTAATCAATGAGGAAGAGCACACACACATAATGAGGGTTTAACTTATCAGCATAATGCACCTGAATCTAGACCATCACCCAGACAGGACAATACACACACACACACACACACACACACACACACACACACACACACACGATCAGCACATAGCCACAGACAACAGAGAGCAACTGTAGGTCAAAGCCACAGAGAGAATGAGAACCGAACTATGGGACAGCAACTTCTGTCAATCAAAACTGAAATGCACTCTCCAGACAGGGGCCTGTAAAAAAAAAAGCAAAAGCAAAAACAAAGAACAAACAAGTAAACAAAAAAACTATAAAATAAAATAAATAATCAGTAACAATAATAATGCTTAATATGAAATGATTATGTAATATTTAATAGAAATAAGATTAATATAAGTAATATTTAAAATATCTTACAGAAATAATAAAACTATAACTGCTATAATATTAACTATTATTATTATTATTATTATTATTAAATTTATTCAGGGACCCAATCCAACTGTAGGAATGACCAGAACATAGAGACTATTATTAACAAAATTATGATTCATTAATAATAATAATGATGATGATGATGATGATGATGATGATGATGATATTTAATATACATTGAATAAACTAATGTAATATTTTAAAGAAATAATAATGATATAAAAATAATTATACTTCTAATAATAATAACCATGATTATTATTAGTAACTATTATTATATTATTACTCATTTGTTGCACATTAATTATTATTATTATACTAATACCAATTATACTAATACTAATATCAAAATTCATACAATAAATTAAAAAACAATAGAAATTAATACATATTTATACTATTTATTGGACAAACATTTTTATAGCGATGGATGAATCATACATGTTTTTGTACTATTTTCCTGGAAGAGTTCTTATATTACGATTTTTTTGTTAATATCTGCTTGGCCTCTAAGCATATAGACATGATCTAGCCACAGAACCCCAAATATGATTTTATGAGGTCATTTAGTTGCTTAGAAAGAGAAAGTGCACCTCTGTAACATAAATGGTACAGGTTTTAGTGCGCCAAAGTTCATAGGTTTTGAAAAACTGCAATCAACTCTAATAAATTATTTAAAAACCATCATCACAGCATAAATTAAGTTTCATCACCGAGTCAAAACAGTCTACAATGAATAAGTAATTGCTTCATTTTGCAGGCCAAACAAAATCATGATGTCAGAGCTTTGAACCAATCAATGCTGACTATACCTGCTTAGCCCAGCCCTTTTCCTCCCTGAGTCTCTTCTGCAGAGAGAAGTGATGCTTCCACATCTCTGACCATCACAATCTGTCTTTCTCCACACACAAAAAAAACCAGACTTGCTTAAAGTCCCTTTCTGTCTCCTCGCCATTCCTTTCTTCCTCTCAGTTGAAAAAACAAATAATCCCAAACGAGGACGCGTTCAGTAACGTGAGAAGTTCACTCTCAGAAAGACCCGTGTGTGTAAGCTGAGAGGAGTGTGCTGTCACAGACAAGTGTGTGTATTTGATACGAGAGCCCATGTCTTATTGAGCAGCCGAGGAGGAGAGACATGTACACAGCAACCGGATATTCAAACTTACTTCAGCTGCTATCCTAACTGTGTTTGCGTGGGTGTATACATGTGTGATGTTTATTAATGCTTTGGTAATGTCATCCCTCGTTTACAAAGCTAATAAAGCTTCTTAAAGTCTCCTGACAGAGAAAGCGCATGTCCGCTAACCCCAAACATGCAGTCCAACAAGGAAACGTCAGTCTCCTCCAACAGAGAGCAAAGTGTTTTCATGAGAAAGAGTCTTTATGAAGCCTCTCTTTTCAACAAACTGGCTCTCTTTCTGCAGGATACAGGAAATAAGAGTCATTTCGCAGTGCTAACTCACACACACTCATGTTCAGCTTAATGTGTGTTTACTCTAAAGAGGCAAGCGGGCATCTGAAATATTTAAAAATATGACAAACAATACTAAGGATTGTGTTCTTACTGTTGTTTGCTACACTGGCCCCATTTACACTGCATGGTTCAAGTGACCCAATTCCGATTTTTTCCTCTCATGTGGCACAGATCGGATATGACCGGTGAACGTGTAAGCAGGAAAAAACAGCATGGATTCCGATTTTCTCAGATCGGATTCAGGCCTCATTCATATGTGGTACTGATCGGATATGAATCGGATACGTGCATTTGCGTGTGCACTGTAAAGCAGACAAATCGGATATTCCCCAGTAAATGCGAGTCGTACGTCATTAAAAAAGGGACGTCAACTCAGGTGGACACCACCAACTGAGATCACATGACTTATTATAGGCGTGATAGAGGACGAGGATACACACAGTGGAAGCAATGCGGAGGTTTCATGTCTTTTAAGGTCTTTGGGGCGAAGAGACAGTGCAGGCAAAAATGCAGGGTTGGTTACAGAAATAAATGAGTTTGAAGACATTTCACGAGATATGGGGAGGCACGGTTTTTAAGCGCTTTTTTTCTCCGCCGTACGAGACCAATGTTTTTGCTGATTTTTTTTTTGTTGACTTTTCAATATATTATGGAAAGCAAAACACTGTATAATTTAATTTGCATCTGCGTCCATTTTATTTCGTGCTGTTTTACTTCCTTTTCCGAGTCAGAACGTCTACGTTTGGTAGTTTCAGCAGTGTATAGTTTAAATGCAAAAATCGGATACGAGTCACTTTTAAAAGATGATGTAAGCGGGTCGTCAAAAAAATCGGATATAGTCAGAAAATCGGATTTGGGCATCAAGACCTGCAGTGTAAATGCAGCCATTTTGAAGCATGAAAAAAAGCATGAATTAACACACAGGCTGTCTACAAAAAACATCAATCAATTCTGTGAGGAGTAAACGCTTTCATTTGATTCAGTGAAGTGATGATCCTACATTCATCTGATGAGGAGATCCAGATCAAGAAATGATTCAGTTTGACTGGAGAGGATTCATTCGAATGACTTCTGTAAAGAGATTCAACTTTTCTAAAGAAGTCAGTTCCCCTCAGAGATACAGTACAGACCAAAAGTTTGGAAACATTACTATTTTTAATGTTTTTGAAAGAAGTTTCTTCTGCTCATCAAGTCTGCATTTATTTGATCAAAAATACAGAAAAAACAGTAATATTGTGAAATATTATTACAACTTAAAATAATAGTTTTCTATTTGAATATACTTAAAAAAAAAAATTTATTCCTGTGATTCAAAGCTGAATTTTTAGCATCATTACTCCAGCCTTCAGTGTCACATGTAACATCCAGTCTATCACATGATCATTTAGAAATCATTCTAATATTCTGATTTATTATGAGTGTTGGAAACAGTTCTGCTGTCTAATATATTTGATGAATAAAAGATTTAAAAAAAACTGCATTTATTCAAAAAAAATAAAATAAAAAATTCTAATAATATATTTTCTTTACTATCACTTTTATCAATTTTAACACATCCTTGCTGAATAAAGGTATTGATTTTATTTTAAAAAAATAAAGAAAAAAAAAAATTACTGACCCAAAATAACTAAAAACACATGTACAGTCGTGGCCAAAAGTTTTGAGAATTACATAAATATTAGTTTTCAAAAAGTTTGCTGCTAAACTGCTTTTAGATCTTTGTTTCAGTTGTTTCTGTGATATACTGAAATATAATTACAAGCACTTCATACATTTCAAAGGCTTTTATCAACAATTACATGACATTTATGCAAAGAGTCAGTATTTGCAGTGTTGGCCCTTCTTTTTCAGGACCTCTCACAATCCGACTGGGCATGCTCTCAATCAACTTCTGGGCCAAATCCTGACTGATAGCAACCCATTCTTTCATAATAACTTCTTGGAGTTTGTCAGAATTAGTGGGTTTTTGTTTGTCCACCCGCCTCTTGAGGATTGACCACAAGTTCCCAATGGGATTAAGATCTGGGGAGTTTCCAGGCCATGGACCCAAAATTTCAACATTCTGGTCCCCGAGCCACTTAGTTATCACTTTTACCTTATGGCACGGTGCTCCATCGTGCTGGAAAATGCATTGTTCTTCACCAAACTGTTGTTGGGTTGTTGGAAGAAGTTGCTGTTGGAGGGTGTTTTGGTACCATTCTTTATTCATGGCTGTGTTTTTGGGCAGAATTGTGAGTGAGCCCACCTCCCTTGGATGAGAAGCAACCCCACACATGAATGGTGTCAGGATGCTTTACTGTTGGCATGACACAGGACTGATGGTAGCGCTCACCTTTTCTTCTCCGGACAAGCCTTTTTCCAGATGCCCCAAACAATCGGAAAGGGGCTTCATCTGAGAATATGACTTTGCCCCAGTCCTCAGCAGTCCATTCACTATACTTTCTGCAGAAGATCAATCTGTCCCTGATGTTTTTTTTTGGAGAGAAGTGGCTTCTTTGCTGCCCTTCTTGACACCAGGCCATCTTCCAAAAGTCTTCGCCTCACTGTGCGTGCAGATGCGCTCACACCTGCCTGCTGCCATTCCTGAGCAAGCTCTGCACTGGTGGCACTCCCGCAGCTGAATCCTCTTTAGGAGACGATCCTGGCGCTTGCTGGACGTTCTTGGACGCCCTGAAGCCTTCTTTACAAGAATTGAACCTCTTTCCTTGAAGTTCTTGATGAACCTATAAATTGTTGATTTAGGTGCAATCTTAGTAGCCACAATATCCTTGCCTGTGAAGCCATTTTTATGCAACGCAATGATGGCTGCACGCGTTTCTTTGCAGGTCACCATGGTTAACAATGGAAGAAGAATGATTTCAAGCATCACCCTCCTTTTAACATGTCAAGTCTGCCATTCTAACCCAATCAGCCTGACATAATGATCTCCAGCCTTGTGCTCGTCAACATTCTCACCTGAGTTAACAAGATGATTACTGAAATGATCTCAGCAGGTCCTTTAATGACAGCAATTAAATGCAGTGGAAAGGTTTTTTTTTGGGATTAAGTTAATTTTCATGGCAAAGAAGGACTATGCAATTCATCTGATCACTCTTCATAACATTCTGGAGTATATGCAAATTGCTATTATAAAAACTTAAGCAGCAACTTTTCCAATTTCCAATATTTATGTAATTCTCAAAACTTTTGGCCACGACTGTATATTGTTATTACAAAATATTTATATTTTAAAAACATAGCTTCTTTTTTTATTTTTATTTTTTTTACTTTTTATTCATCAAAGTATCCTAAAAAAGTATCACATGTTCTGAAAAAATATTAAGCAGCAGAACTGTTTCCAACTTTGATAATGAATCATCATATTAGAATGATTTCTAAAGGATCATGTGCTAATGATCCTAAAAATTCAGCTTTGCATCACAGAAATAAATGATAATTTAAAGTATAATAAATTTAAAAACAATTATTTTAAATTGTAATAATATATCACAATATTACATTTTTTTCTGTATTTTTGATCAAATAAATGCAGGCTTGATGAGCAGATGAGGCTTCTTTCAAAAACATTAAAAATAGTAATGTTTCCAAACTTTTGGTCTGTACTGTACATTCATATAAACGCCTACCTCCGCGATTCGTTTAACATCTCAACCGATTTAAATCGGCACATATTTGTATCGATTTTCAACCGGCTTGTGGTGTATCGTTACATCTCTAATAAGTATGCCTTTCATGAGTTTATCTCTCCCAAAATTGTAAACATTGAGCCTCCCAGGGCTCTAGACTAACTTTTTGCACTGGTTGCACTGGTGCACCTATTTTTTTCTTAGGTGCACCCAAATTTTTGACCGCATCGCATTTAACACCGCATTTTTACAAGTTCACTTTTTTTTTTTAAATCATTGTCCATATAGGCAATATTGACGTGTAGATGATTAACTAACAATCTGGTCAACATAAAGTTCTTTATTTGAAGCACAATTCTACAATAAAGATAACTTACTGAAAAAGTGTTGGTGCTTAAAGTGCTTCACTGAGCTGAAATTTAAACTTAAACATCTCAAGATAAATTAAATAAAAAGAAAATCTAAATTAAGTGTTTAATGGCTTCAAACTGAAAATCTCATGGCTCAATGTCTTACGGACTATCCTCGATTGCAGTCACATGCCCCTCGGATTGCCAACTCCTGTAGTTTGGACTTCTTGATCTTTGGCCTTGGCTAAACCAGATGGCCACATTCTCTCTAGCAGCAAAATCTTCCAGACTTGGCCCCTCTACACTGATTCTGATCAGATCTTCCACTGTGTCTGAATGAAGGGATGCTCTAGTGTCTGATTTGAACAGCTAAACAGTCCCTAAACAGCTTATACTACTGTCTCAGCTATTAAAATAGTTCAGTTTTGTATGTAATAGCAAAGTGATTATATTTCATTTTGTTTTTTTTATTAAGTTAATTTAGAAAAACATTTGGAGCATTTTTTGTTTGTTAAATACAAGTTTTAGTTTTTTTTAAAGTAACGACCAAGCGCCAGCATTAGACAGTAAGCCAGCGTTTGATCAATTTAGCCTTCTCAAATCATCACGACTCGCCTAAAATAAAATCTATAGATATAAAACAGTTCAAGCATATGTTTAAACGTTAGACCCAGATAAATGTGCTCTATATCCAATAGTTTGTGCGGAGACACTTCAACAAACACGATGCGCTTTCTGCGTCTCGTCTTTAACAGGAGTACAAAAATGAACCGAAACTCAGTGAAAACATGCCTCACAGAATGATAAATATATCTATAGAAAGTTTTAAATGATTAGTTAACTAAATAAAACAAATCAAAAACTCTTTCATTATAATCATAATCCGTAAAGATGCACTTCTCTCTAAAGGCGCGTCTAATGAGATGGCGAATCAGGATCAGCAACTTCATCCTTGCGACACAGACTCAGAAAACACTAGTTTATTAGTAAATAATTCAAATCGCCTTAGTATTTCCCCCTGTCACATTTATGGTAATTACTTTTGCTGGTGCTTTGCGGCAAGCTTGAGCCTATTGCGTGTATTTGAACGGAGAACTGTTCAGCTGTTCAAACTATCCCTTTTTAATCTACAAAAAAAGTAATTAATTCCAACTTCACACCAAGGCTTAAAACAATCTCACCACTAAAATCTCTGAACCTTTGCTCCACTCTCCCTTTCATAAGCGTATCTGTACACAAGCACAGAAGAGCAAATCCCTGTAGCACAGCTGCACTCTTACATAACGCACACACAATGCTGTCTGATGTTTTCAGATTTCTGCATTTTCTTTTATTCTGTCTTTCTTTGTCCAGCATTTCAGAACAAACGACACTGAACCCATAAACTCGCTCTCCATCTGAGAGGTTCTTGAAGCACGCACACACACGCACCGAGTCCAACTCATTTCACTGAGACTCAATTAAGTCACATCCATTAATGCCTCGCCTGAGTTAAATATAGAACGTCCGTTAGCACTCATCTGTCATCAGATGGATCCGCAGGCAGAAGGACAGACTCCAAAAATGACTGTTAACCTCGTAAAACCAGTCACAAATTCAGCACAAGAAACACCAGCCCATTGATCATTTACTCATCTTCAGGTTGATCAAAACACTTATGACTTTTTCTCATGGAACACAAAATATCATTTTTAAAGAATCTCCCAGTTAATTATTCTAAGTGAATGAGGACTGGAGATGTGTCAAGCTTAAAAAAGAACTCAAAAGCACCATAAGGTTATTATATATATATAAAAAAAAAACAGCCTACAAAATATGAATTGTGTGTTATATTTTCATTTTTTCTAAATATGACAAATTAATTTGTTATTCACCAAAATTTTTTGACAAAACACTTTTTTGATAAAACATGACTAACACCAAAATTACAGGCATGACAACATCATAATGTGCAGCTATAGTAGAAAAATGTTAAAAATACAATAAGTAACCAATAGGACACCAATGTATTGTGCATCCCCACTTGTACAATATAAAAAGCATTTGAAAAGAAGAAATATAAAGGATCAAGGCACAGAAAAAGCTTCTAAGTCTTAATGTGACCTTCATATCACAAAAAGAAACAAGTTAGTTTTAGTAAAAATGAATCCCTGGGACATAAAATTGCCCTCAGCCGAGGAAACACCCATATATACACTGAATCCTGTATGTTTATACACACACTCACAGCTGCTTACAGCAGAAAGCTGCCGTATTTGACTATTCCAGTGACATTAGTGCTGATGTTTTAAATATCGTGACAGAGAACTTACAGACACGACCATATAAAGACACAATCCCTCCATCTCTCCCTCTCTCTCTCTCTCACACACACACACACACACACACACACAGCAGGAGATTCACACAAATGCAAAAACTGTGCTGCTAAAAGCAGTCGCCGAGGAATAAGTCCTTCATGAGCTTCATGCAGCCTGAAATACCCCTCTGTGGATCTCATGCTATTCAGAATAGCTTGGCACCCAGATAAACAAATTGCACAAACAATTTACCGACCAACAAACAAACGCTCACAAACACACATTGTGTTCACTTGCACGGACAGGTTTTACTAACATTTCTGAATATACCCAAAAGAAAAGTAAAACCTGTCAAAACTAGTAAAAATTTTCATTAATGTACTAAATAAGGTTTAAATTCATATCTACAAACACCAAAGTGTGTTAATCAACACCTTTAAAAGTACTGATACATGATACATGTGATGAGGCAAAAAGGTAATGTCATATTCATGTGATTACCATACAGGTATATAGCTATATACACATTACACACCATAGTATTTATAAGAATATCATGATATTACTATAGTACACCTCCAAAAAAAGTAACAATAGCATTATATTTTTTGTTTTTTGAGTAGTAATCATGGTTATCTTATTGGAAGAAAAACATATGTGAATGGGAAGTACCACAACAAAATACATAAAAAGTTTTGTGTGTTTCCTAAACAGAAGATGGAGGGTCAGTCTGACATTTACACTCAAACAGACATTTAATGAATGTCTGACAACTGACCAACTTAATCACGTGGGTCTGCACAGCCCATCTTAATGTGTTACTGTCGCTTTAAGAGGTATTGAACCAATGAAGAGTGTGTGACCCACAGCAGTACAGAGAACATTACACCACAGTGGTGTCCAGTCCATGATGTTTTCTTAAAGGCATTACTATGTCTGTGGTGGTCTGCAGTGTTTAAGGCATGTAGTATAGTTTTGGTTAATATAAGTGGTTAATAAAGTGGTTAATTTGGTTATTTGGTCTGTTTATGTGAATGGTATTCTATGGGGTTTACATCATTTTACACTGCAAAAATTGGTGTAGCAAAAAACATTCCAGAACTTCCCTATACATACAATTCACTGCAGATCCAGCTGAAATTATAGCAAACCACCAACAGCTTTTATTCCTTTTTACACAAATCATGATTACAGGAGCAGATTATTAATTAATAAAGGCTGATTTTTGCACAGGTTCTTACGCACAATACTATGTTTCGACATCAAAGCCCTATTACCACAGTGGATGATTTGCAAACTAATACAGTTTGATAATTGCATCGCATAAGCAGCTCCATATGATGTAGTAAACTTGCTTGGTAGCTCACCTGGAGCTGCAATTGCAATGCAGAGCACTCGGTATGAGTCCTAGGAAAACACGAGTCACGTTCAAAGAGCTCAAAGACTTCAAGCAAGCTGAGATGGCATGGTTGCTACAGCAAATGTATTTCTATTTCACATTTGCTTTTATTAATCATTATCCATTAGGTTTAGGGTACAGTTTAATGAAGATGGTACATTGTTTTCAAGTGTAATAGAGCCATAACCTTTTAGCGCCAATTTACCCAGATATTTCATGTCTCGACTAGCATAAAATGTACAACAACCAATGTAATATAATGCTGCCAGAATGATGTTTATCAGTTTCAGATAAAACTGAACACACTTTTAGCGCCACTCACTGAATATTTTACTGTGAAAATGTTGGGAAATGTACAAGAAGCAATGTAATATTTCATTGCATTTTTCCAATGAGACTGAATTGAGTTTTCTAAAAAGGTTATCTGAGAGTTTCTCCAATGAAAATTCACCAAGAGGCTGTGGGTCTCTGCAGGGAACTTACTAACACTGTTCCAAAATATCTTCTATTACACCAACAGCTTCATTCCCTGATTAGAAATATGGGGACCCACCAATAAAATACTCAAGATTGCCACAAAACACTATATACAGTCATTACATACAATACATTCAAACTGACAGATGTTTCCAAACCACATTTACAGGTTATACTTACGCTAAATGTTTCTGTATTTCTTTATACAGCAATAACTATATATACACAATAAAAGCTTTATAGTAAAACAAAACCTCTGGTGGCCTGGAGCACAGTGCCTAGTCAGGATTGGAAATTACCTAGAATCCCATGATAATGATGCCTCTGTGAGTTACCTGTTATAGAGCTACACCAAATAACCATTTTTTTCTAAAATCCAGCGATTATATATAAAAACATACATCTTCATTCACTGTACTAAAATCTACATATAATCTTGGGTAACAAATAAAACCCAATCAACCAAATCAAAGCTCCTCCCAGACATTTTTAAAACAAAGAAACAACCATAAAAACTTTTTCTTTTTTAAAGCAATTCCTTATTGGATCTATATCGGACACAGTCCCTCATTTTTAGGCTTCTGCTTTTGAAACATTTCAGCAGCTTGTGTAACTCTTGTTCTGTGTCAGTGTGACAGCTGAGCCCTCCATCTACTCAATCACATCACTGAGAGATTACAGATACAGACACCCTCAGGGACAAGTGAGAATCAAGTTCATTTTGAGCTTATAAAGTCCTCTGATCAAAGTAAAAACACGCTCAGCAGTACAACAATCTATAGACTTTTCCCACACTGACCTGAACTCCCTTATGCATGAACCACAGACTGAGGGAAACATGCATTACTTCCATCTGCCTTTGCATGCTTAACAAATCAAATATTCCACAATACATCAATTTCTGTCTTATTATTAACACATTTCTTAGATTTTAGCATAAACATGCGGCAAACAAAATAGATATGACTGAAATATATTTAAAAAACAGGCATTAGAATGCAAAAAAGACAGTCAGAATCCAGTTTTATAAGCATGAACACATGCATCTGAAAACCTGCCATACTCCTGCAACAAACCAGGAGTGGTCAGCTGGGATGGCTTTTTCACATGCAAGATTGAACTAAAGGTTCACTGGAGAAAGCAACTGTATGGATACTGTTCATTTTGTCCAGGAGCGAAATATTGGTGTTAAAACACCTTAATGATGGATTTACTTCCTACAAACATGCAGCTTTTCTTGGCACAAAATGTTAATTGATGGACTGAAGTTGTGTGGATTCTTCTTGTGATGCTTATATCAGATGTTTGGACTTCTGATGGCACCCATTCACTGCAAAGTAGTAATGCTAAAAAAACTCTCCAAATCTGTTCCAATAAAGAAACAAACTCATCTACAGCTTGGATGGCCTGCGGGTGAATACATTTTCTGTAAATTTTCATTAAAATATTCTTTTAAAATACAAAACTTACAGATAACAGATCAGCCCTAAATTCGAACCTCACAGTCTCACACAACACCTCTATTTGTTTGAGTAGCTACAGTCTGAGCAACTGAACCTAGAAAGAGAATAAAAGCAATGTGAGCAGAAAGAAAAAGGCGAGTTGAATGTAGTTAAAGAGTAGCAGAGGTATTTGTGGGAAAGAGAAAAGCAAATAGAATGTGTGACAATGTAACAGAACCAAGGACACATTCACAAACACTATCCTTGTTTCACTACCTGTACTTCTCTCTCTCAATGACACCCAGTGTACTTTATTATTCACATGACTTCCTGCGATATAAACTACAAATGGACATCAGCTTATCAGCTACATCACAACAACACTCCACTTCCTTGTAATAAAGCAATGTCAAAACAGCAACATTCTCTCTCAACTACACTCCACACCATCACAATACCAGCTAAATCATCTCAAAAACACTCTACACACACCAAATCATCTTACTGATTTACCATCATAATAACAGCACTTCAAATCAGCATAATATTAGCTATTATTATAATAAAGCTCCAAAATTCACAAGCGTGGCTCAATATCATCTTCATACTGTATATGGGATCCTCTGTAGTGAATGGGTGCCATCAGAATGACAGTCCAAACAACTGATAAAAATATCACAATAATTTACAAGTAATCCACAGTTAATCCAAGTAATCCAATCATTTTTTTTTCTGTTTTCCATGCAGTTTATCCAACCCCATCATTTTTGTATCATGTAAAAAGATTTTTCTTTACTTAATTATTATAATATATATGATTTTCAAATAAATTTCACAAAAATAAAAAGTAATTTATAAGTTATATATGATTTATAATTTATAAATTATTAATGATTTGCAATTATAAATAAACAATACTAGAAACGATTTTATAGAAACAATTATAAATAACGACCAACTTTTTTTTCGGTTTAGCTGAAAAATTAAATTATGTAAACTCAGTCATTACAGACGTAAATTAAACACATTTTTGCTGGAAACATATAGTGATTTATAATTTTTTAACCATTCTAACTGATGCTTCTGATATTTGGACAAATTTTCGCTATTTCAGCAAAACCTCTTCCATAGCCAGCTAGATAAATTTATCCTTGGTGATATTTAAGTTAACAAAATTTGCAACATTTGCAATAAATGCTCAATACATAGAAAACTAAAATGTAGCCTACATTTGTAAAGCATGACAACACATGTAAGACATTAACAAATGTGAAGCATGTGTTATACTTTCGGCGTACACAAAATACGGATGCGGACTACTTGTATTAATACTACCGAAAGTGCACGCTGGTGGTGCGCTCCGCGGATGTGTTCTATACATGCGCAGTAGATCGGCTTTAACAGAAAACAAACAGGTGAACAAACAATTGCCCAGAGTTATTGCAAATCTGGCGGTCTTTATACTGTTTTATCGACAGATTGTAGAAGTGCGGGTAGCAACGGACTTCTTCACACAGCCTGCGCATATGCAGTTGGTGCTTTTGTAGCCTACAGACTGTGCATACTTGAACATGATAAGATTACAATTAACAGTCGGGTCAGCTGACCAAAACTGGCCAAATCTTACATAAGGGTCATCCTTTCCTTCATCACAAAATTAGATTTGCCATAACAATAACACTCCATAGGATTACAATAACTGCTCCATCAAAATGGAATGATATATCATCACGATAAAACTCTACATCATCATAATAACTGCTGTCATCGTAGACATATACACTAACAGATGTTCTGTTTAAGAGCAAACACAGTGGCAACAACTTTCATTTAACAATAAATCATCGACTACACACACACAAGCTCACAGGTGGCCAGCACTGAAAACACATATAAACAATTCTGCTCATATGCTACTAAAAGAGAAAATTATTTATTCATGTGAACAAACTGGCTTT
The DNA here is from genome assembly GCF_018340385.1 of Cyprinus carpio. Lineage (NCBI taxonomy): Eukaryota > Metazoa > Chordata > Actinopteri > Cypriniformes > Cyprinidae > Cyprinus > Cyprinus carpio. The sequence goes on along the minus strand of NC_056598.1, from coordinate 24,758,904 downwards.
TGTCTCCTTCACCCCTGCTCTCTTAACTCATATATCGAGCTAAAATCTCTGAGCCTCGGATCATTTAACTGTAAAAGCGGCATATTGAACGCTATTAGTCTGAGTGCTGATCCTGAATGCTGATTTCTCTCTGGTGCAAACCAGACTTTGAGGTATTCTGGGAGATCTGTTGGTGCAAATGGTGGTCAAAAGAGAAGCCCAAGCTATTCGCTTGTTAAGTCTGACGTCACGTGTCACCGCTTCTGTGTCCAAACGCTCTATCAGATACCATGAGAAAACAACAAAAGGTGCTAATATAAACTCACAATGTGATATAATACTACCGAGAAAGTTTTAATCCTAACCTTTTAACTCCATACCGAAGTCCCAGATAGCCAGACAATGAAAACATAAATATAAATAAATAAATAAATAAATTATTTGTGTGGGACGCTGTGAGCACGGAGACTGTAGTGTACACCGTAAGTTTGAAAGCGTTTAGCTTAAATGATTAATATGAATAAACAGTGCTCATAAACGGCTGCTGAGGTCGTATTCTCAAGTGAAGCCAGTTGAGGCTTGGACCCGGAGACAGCACTTCTTACGTCATCACTTAACAACCGAATTAACATCTACATTTGTTTTTCATCTCATACTACATATATCTACGGACATCACTGGATGCAATCGCAATTATTTTTTGAGAGTTGGTGATTCATGCTGGGACACAGTTTGGACAGGTTTATGTTCAGAACATGAACCAACCCGTTTATCAAACCTGTGTATCCATTTTTGCTTTGTAAAAGTATTATTATTGTTAATATAATATAACCTGTCAACAAAAGTTCAGACTTCATGGATTTGTGGAGGGAAGATCAGAAGAGACTCTCAAGTTCAAAATAAATTAATCATAATTCAAACCATTTAGAAGCGATTTAGGCAGGGTGTTAAAAAGTAAAAATATTTTCAATGACTAAACTCCCTGCACACATTCAAATGTTTCATTTGATCCTATTCCAAATTAAGAAACTATAAACTAGCAAAACGTAAATCAGGAGAAACACAAACAATTAGTTCACCTGAGGCTATCCGTTCATTTGTCACATAACACGAATGAACGATTCATAAATTACCCATCATCTTAGATTTAGTTCAGAAAAACGATAAAGGCCTATTCACAAAAAGAACATTAACTATTACAATAACTCAGTGTACAATTTTGTTCTGTTTGCTTTAGCTCTTTAAATTTGGATTCTGATTGGCTGTCAATGTTTTTCAGCCGGGAAATAAAAACATTCTGAGAGTGATTCCTACGATATCATTCCTCTGTGTTGTTATCGTTATAGCTGTGATTTCCATAATCTCACAGATTTAGAATGATTTTAAAACAATGGTTAAAGAATGAACGGCCCTTAAAGCGATCTATGCTACCAATCCTATACTAATGTTATGGTTTAAGGTAGGCATTAATATTTGTTTTAAAGTTGTGTATGCCTTTAACAATGCTAAAACCAATGAAATATCTAGAATAGGCAGTGGGGCGGAGTTTGCGCTTAACTTGCATGGCAGCGCCCATGAAAAGTCGACCCGCTGTATGTAGAAAATAAAACAGCGTTTTCTAAAAGACTGACATTTCTAGAGTGTTGAATTGATATTTCTTTAAGTCCTTAATTTTTTTTATGAGTAAAACTTTTTTAAATTAGCAAAAAAGTAGCAAGCGCACTTCTAGAGCCCCATATAGACCCTGCTAGCGACGCGACGAAGCTGAACGCCCGGAACTATGCGCGCGGACAGTGAGCTCTCGCGCTAAACGGACAGCTTTGTTGACTTCGGAAAGAGAGCGTTCCGGTTTTGTCACGTCGTTCTACAGAAGTGTAGAAAATGCATGGTTTAAATGTGCCAAACGAATAGAGGACATATCAATTATCACTGTTAGCCTAGCAGCAGCTCTCATCAGCTCACTCAAACAAAGCGCAGGACTCGCGTACACATAAGAAAAGTTCAAGATATTTTCAGCACAAAAAGCATAAGGATGCTTCATTTGCAGCAACCTGCCATGTAAACAAAAAGTCAATATACGTGATATTGCACTCTAGTAAATGCTGTCATTTCTAACGGGTCCCAAAGTGGAGTAATAACGTTTTAAACGTGGAGTAAACTTCGCTCTCTTATATTAATTCGTTTGCCTCATTTCTCACTGGCTTCCAGCAGTCTGCCATGAACATTAAGAACAAAGAGGAAGGTCCAACACACTAAATGAGGATAAAAACACAAAAGGCTTTATTTCGTGGGGAATTAAGCCATTCTTTTCCGGAGTCAAAGTGTCCGGACTGTCCCAATCCCTTCCCCCGCTCACTTACTCCGTCTCGACACCGCCATATTTGCAGCCCTCACCGGCGCAACTATGTTTCCAGCGCACAGTCAGATGATACAGAGAAACAGCATCTCACCTTGGCGATCGCTCTCCTGTACCGCATCGCGGCCTGCTGGACGAGCGAGTGCACTTTAATGTTGCCATCTCCGCACGGAACCACGACCCGAGTTCTTCCAAAACACACCGTCACTTTCATAGCTCCAACTCTCCTTAGACCTTCCCGAATCCAAGGGAAACTCGGGATCAACGGCTCCCGTGCTCTGGTTTCCAGATCATTAATAATCTTTGGTTCAGCACCTTGGCGGCTCAGTGTATGTTACGATCGGTACCCGTTCCGTTTCATCGCGGCGGGCGCTGTGTGGCGGTGTATGACCACCTGTTTAGTGTTTGGGATCTGTGTACGGGAACCGCGCCGTGATCAGTCGGTTCAGGAGCAACGAAAACTGGCTTCTTGCGCCCTCTGGCAGGAGCAAACGGCACTGGCGCAAGGCGTGTGCGTGCGTGTGTACAAGTTTAGCTGTACTTGTGTGATTCTCAAACTAATTTAACATTAATTAAAAAGTTAATAATTCACGTTTTACTTTTATTTCCTTTGTTTGAAATATCTTCACATATATCAGTTTGTGTACCCGTGTCTTATCTTGTCGCTGTCATTTTGTTTATACTGCTGAAGCTTCTGTCATCAAAACAAATTCCTCATATGTGTAAACATACCTGTCACTAAAGCTTTTTCTGATTTTGATTCTGATACATTGAGGGTTTGGTTAGTAGGGGTAAAGTTTCATCAAATTTATGAGATGCAGAAATGGAATCTCAATCACATGTAACAAAACTGACTTAGACTCCAAATTAAAACCGTGTGTCTGAACAGCAGTGTATGTTCTCCTAATATTGTGACTTGCCTTGACTTAACTAAGACTTGACCTTGAAAAACTGAAACAACCAATCAAACAACGAATGAATGAATGAATGAATTAATTAATTAATTAAAATAAAGAAGTGACATAAAATCGAGGAAATAAGATATCAGTTTAATAATAAACAAAAAAAATTGAAATAATGTATAAATTAATATACATATTTAAAATGTAAAAATAAAATTTAAAGCCAGCAGAAAAAAATACAATTTAAAACATATTTAAAACTTTAAATTAATTATTTTAAATTTAGTTAAATAAAACAATGAGGTTATAAAAATCTTGTAAAATAAATAAATATATACACACATACATTAAATGCACATTTTAAATTGCATTTAAAAACTAGTTGCCGGTTTCTTCCTTCCTTTCTTTATTATTATTATTATTATTATTATTATTTGCATTTTGTCAGATGCTTTTCTTTATCTAATTGTTAATCAAGTGATACTAGATAGTTCACTTGTGGGGGCAACCAATCAACTTGGCACTCAATTTTAAGAGCAATTAAAATATGTCTGTTATTTTTTTCCATTTAAAAAGTTATTTAACTATTTTAATTTTCATGTTTGAAGTATTAAATTGATAGATTATTCCATAATTCTGTTTTTTAAGCGTCTTTCATAGTCCTTCATAGGTCAGTGTGTAAATGATTTAGTATGTTGGCATAGGTTTCCAAACATATGGACAATTATCTGTATATGTCTGAGTTTTTGTGCGTCACATTTAACTTTCTGCTTGTAAGGCAGAGCTGTACTAAAATAGAAATATTGGGCAGGTGGCATTGGGCAGTGAAACTGCGCACACACACCCAGGGCCTGATAAAGATTAGTTCTACACACCCAGTTGAGTGAAGCTTTAGCGGAACAGCTGTAGGATTACGTATGCTTTGATCTACGTAAGGAACAATGACCAGATGCTGGAGATCCATTACTCAAACTCAAGTAGAGAACTCTTCTACCAACTTTCATGCCACCGTTAGTGAGTCTTCAAACACAGGGTCAGTGCTGTGAGTCACTGTCTGCATGTTTAGAGCCAAAAGTTTAGTCTTTTTTTTTTTTCTTCAAAGCTGAAGGTAGAGCAATTTTTCTTCTTCTCATAAGCATGTTTGATGCATCAGCCCAAACAGTGGGCTGAATCCCAGTGGTGGAGTCTACAGTGACTCATCATTTATGGATGAGCATCTGCTTTTTGCTGACAAAGTCAGTAATCACCTCCTGTGACTGTTTCTCACTTAAGGAGTTGCTAGTGTGGTTTCCAGTGTAACAAATCTGGCAAATAGTTTCCAACAAATGCAATCAACACTGACTTGTGAGTTCTTTGCACGGCATGTGACATTGTGACCCCAAAGTACCAGTTGCTAACAACAAACAACTAAAACTCTGTCTGAACTTTAACTCAAATAGTTGAATGATCACATAACATTCTGTCTATCTATCTATCTATCTATCTATCTATCTATCTATCTATCTATCTGTCTGTCCATCTATTCATCTATCTATCTATCTATCTATCTATCTGTCTGTCTGTCTATCTATCTATCTATCTGTCTGTCTGTCTGTCTGTCTGTCTGACTGTCTGTCTGTCTGTCTGTCTGTCTGTCTGTCTGTCTATCTTTTATCTATCTATCTGTCTGTCTGTCTGTCTGTTTATCTTTCTGTCTGTCTGTCTCTCTATGTATCTACACATTGTATTACAGTTGTGACAAATGAGAAACAATGCTATTCTTCTATCGCAAGATGGCGCTATATTATCAAACTTCTGTATTTCTATTTGATTTAAATTTAAGCTTATTTTTAATAAATGGAACATGATGCATTTTACATTTTGTTGGGTTATTATTATTTATTTTTAGAGTATAAAGTTGTTTCTATAAATCTTTGTGGTAAGTCTGATAAGTCTGAAACGATTTCTACTATTAAATTCGATGAACTATTATCATGAAATTGAAGCCTCAAAGGAATTAATATATTACGGAAATCAATTCACTGATCAAATGGACCGTTTAGGGAATTTGGTGAGTGACAGCGGCCCCTCGGCTCCTCCCACTCTGTGTTTGTGTGTGTGTTGTTGGGGCCCCGGTTGCATAGTCCACATTTCCAAGGCGCATCATCAGAGCTGACGTGGGCTCTACGTGTGCATCGAGTCGGGCTTCCTCTGCACCCGTAACGAGTGACGAGACTCTACGTAAAAGTCGGGTAAGTTATTGCTGGCATGTCGATCTGCCGCAAGAGAGGATCTGGAGATGAGCGCAGGAAGACGAACATGTAGCTGCTGTTAAATTAATTTCTCAATATAATATGTGCAGCGAGGCAAAGCTGTCTAGGACGCGGTTTCTTGTGTAACCAGCGCTAAACTACTGTTGACAAGTAAAGAAACCTGCGAATAACGAAAAGAGCGCCGATTTCATATTCTTAGTGTTTAAATTAATAATCTGAGTTACTCTGAAATATAATCTGAGTCACAAAGCAAAAAGGTCAAGTTAAATGTAGAGCTGGCGATATTAAAAATTCATTGAGGTTGTGGAGAATGACGCAGCTTGGTCAAGGACTGTGCAAATAAATACAGTAGACAGCTTGCCTAAAGAACATAAAACTTTGTTGCACGTTGCTTTACTGCTGTTCAGTATTTATTTGTAAACCCATGAATGTTGCAATCATGTATGTAATATCCTCGTGCCACCGTTGCTGTTACATAAGCGCGAGCTGTTCAAAGTTTGCGCGCGTTTGTTCTGTCAATCCAGCGAGGAAACAGAAGTTAAGCGAACACCCTTAACTCAACACTAGATGGTTCTATATAATCTCAGTTTATATAGACTAAAGCAATGGAGGAAAATATGTTTCCTCCTAAATTGTATGAGTCTGCTTATCTCGAATAACTGAGAAGTCTTTTTGACAGAATGAGGAAGTGCACGCGGCCGTTAGGCTACAGCTCGCTCAGTGTTTCGTGTGCGCGCAATTTTAATCATAAACAGAATTATAATATATAGGCTATTCCATTTGACATTTTTCTTTCTTATTTTTTTTTTTGTAGTCACTCAACTCTTTTGTTTGATGCATGTAAAAATAGTTAAGTTTAGTACAGAATTGTATACTATATTAAGGTAAGTTATCTTACCTTCTCAAACCCAATTAGTAAATGCTATTAAAGCTTTGATCCTCTGTTTTACCATACATTTGTCATGCATTGTTCATTTTTCATAAGATTAGGAAAAGCTGATATCTCATCTCATAACATGAGCTGAGGGTAAACGTCCATTTTACACTGTCAGCAGATAAAAAACCCCACTGTGCAAAATAAGCAACTGCTCACAATTTTCACAAATGCAGAACAGTTTTTTGCATCACATTTTGAAATACTAGATTGGCAAACATTGGGTTAAAATGATGGATGCAGTAGGCCGTTTAAAATCTTGTGAGTGTTAGTCTACAGAACGCTGACTGTGCTTTTCCTCTTTGCTCGGCTGCTAGGCCGATCACCATGGAAACTGCAACCATAGAGGAAGCCAGTGCAACTGAGAAAGTAACAAGTGAGGTACAGTAAGACTCTGACTCACTTACACACACAGGTACAAGCCTTACACAGATATGACACCTGTTGCACAAATCACGCCACACACTGAAACACAGATGCACTGATGTTTGAATAAACTCAGGAAAATGTTTCAAAATCTTATTTACAAACACTATTACAAATTCCAGTCCTTAGCAAAAAAGTGTGGAGGTACCAAGGTGATGCTTGGTTTCAATTATTGCCACAAGATGGTTTGATTATTGTATTCATATACCAGATTTATGTGGATCTTCAGGTTACTTAACATGGTAATGCATGGTAATTACCATAACATGGTAATAACATAGTATTATCATAAAAAAACATAGTATTATTATGATACTCTGTCCAAAAAACATGGTAATACCATTGTAATTGATGTGTGGTTTCAGACTGCAATATTTACAAATTAAATGTTAAAAAGAGTTTGAACCAAACTGTGCAAAATGTGTTTTTTTTTTTTTCATTTCAAAGGATGTTGTTAAACAATAAGTGTTGTTTTAGTATTATTTTTATACCATTTAAGTATTAATTAATAATTTGAATTAGTTTTTATTTTTATGTTTAATAATAATTTATATTTAATAGTAATGATAATGACAAAATATAATGTTTATTTTATTTTAGTTTGAATTTTAGTAATTTTTGTGTGCTTTTGCTATTTTTTTCTATTTTTCTATTGTGTATATATATTCTATTTTGTATATATATTTATGTTGTTTATTTTGTATAAATTTTTAAAATTACTATAGTATCTCAAGGTAAACCTGTTGTCAAGTTAGAATGTTTCCTTGGCAGTGAACTGCAATAAAATTATTTTATGTTTTATTTTATTTCAGTTAACATTTATTTTAAACCGTTTTAATTTTAATTTCATTTTTCATTAACTATAACAATTCTGGTTGCCAAGGCAAGATTTATAACGTTTGTTTAAATTGAAAATTTTCTTCTAATAAAATTAATTTTTAATAGATTTAGTTAACAATAAGAACACTGGGCTAAAGAGTGTCTGTCTCTGTCTCTCTCTCAGATGAATGAGGGTGTGTCTGTGGTGTCATTACCTGATGGACAGACACTGCAGGTGCATGGAGTCATTCAGACCACACAGCCCTCTGTTATCCAGTCACCTCAGATACAAAATGTGCAGGTACACACGTGCAGGGTTTATATATATATATATATATATATATATATATATATATATATATATATATATATATATATATATATATGTTGTGTGTTTTTACAGGACTAGTCTAAATATAAACCTTAGTAAAAGCTACCATTTATAAAGTCCACTCTTATAAAACTGAAATGTGTGCTGATCTGTAAGCCGTTGAAGCACAAATCCTGTTATTCATTTACCTGTTCCTTTTACCTGGAGAGACTGACCAATGCTGTAATGAGATTTGAGTAATGTGAGAGTCAATGCATCTGATCTGGCCGGCCACACACACAAACACACACACACACACACAGCCCACATCAGACAAAACAAATCTGCTCAGGAGGAGATAAAAGACTCATGGTCACTGGTCTCAATTGTCATCTAAAGAGAAAAACTTTTTTTTTAATGTAAACAGTGCTTTTTAAAGGGATAGTACACCCCAAAATTCAAGTTATATCAATATTTAAGCACCCTCATGTTGTTTTAAACTTATATGACTTTTTTTGTCATCAATACCTCACAAAATATATATTTATATATATTTAAAAGAATGTCCTGTATAGAATATCCTTTGTTTTCGAAGAATATCCTGTACAGTGAAACTTTGCAGAAAAAGCTAGTATCCACTGATCTTTTTCCCCTCCACAAATGCTTTTTAAATCTTTTAAAGGCTCATTAAGACATGTATATATGTGGGTTTGGATGTTTTCAGGTAGCTGTTGATACTCGTGGATCGGGTACAACAACATCAGATCCTCAGAAGAGAAGAGAGATTCTGTCCAGACGACCATCTTACAGGTGAGATCAATTCTTGAGCAACATTTTTAGCATTAGTTATGAACTATTATAGTATTTATTAGTGTTTTGAATGACCTTTTTTTTAGTTTTTAGGTTTCATTTTAATTTTATGTTTATTTTAAATGTTTATTTTTATCATAGTAATTTTAGTATAATTTTAGTAACTTATTTCATCTAGTTGCCTTGACAACATTTCTAAAATTTGTTTGCATTTTTAAAGTTATATTTGTCATGTAATATTTATATTTTTTATTTCAGTATAGCTTTGTTTTACTTACTTAAAATTTTAATTTTTTAATAGTTTTAGTTAACACAACCTCATGGCCTAACATCATTCAACAAAATACCCAGAAACCCACACCAACGGCACATATAATATTTGTGTCAGCATTTCTTGAAATTTAGTGACAGATTCTGATATTTTAAGTCAGATAAGGTTAATGTTTTTATTTACATGTGTATTCTCAGGAAAATTCTTAATGAGTTGTCATCAGATGCGCCTGCTGTGCCTAAGATCGAGGAAGAGGAGAGGGTGGAGGAAGAAGCCCCGGTCACCTCCAGCGTTGCTACAGTGACGGCACCATCGTCAATCTACCAGACCAGCTCAGGGCAATACAGTACATCTGAGCTCATTACTCACAAACTATTATGTCTTTGTGCGGCATGAAGTATGAACTCAAGTAATTACCCTTAAAATGAGGGGTTTTGTTGTTCTCTGGCCCATTCTTACGAAATAGCAATACATTACATATTGCACAAATGTTTCCCAACCCTTCATCATGTGTTATAACAGGTGTTTGCGCAGATTCAAGACTAACTGTCTTATTGTTTTGTGTCTGTGCAGTTGCAATCACTCAGGGTGGAGCGATACAGCTGGCCGGCCCTGGAGGAGAGGCCCTGCAGGGGGTCCAGGCTCTGACTCTTCCCAGCTCCGGCACACCACAGCCTGGGGCCACTATCCTGCAGTACGGTGCCCAGCCTGGAGACCCCGGCCAACAGCTACTGCTCACCGCTGGACAGGTGCTCGTTCAGGGTAAGACACTTTTCTAGTAGAAAATTCTTCTTGTGTTTCTGAAGGCAGGCAGGAAGAGGTTAAATGTATTTTTCGGCATTTCTAAATGTTGTAATTTCACAGACGTAGAAACACAGAAACAAATGTGTGTATGAGCTGTGTTGGCTGACACTGGGCTCTGATCATGGAAGGACACTGAACCCACATTGCATTGTGGTTGTTGTTAGATAAAAATAAACTTGTAAGACTTGTTTTATTATGTGCTGAAGTTCCAGACTTTGCAGGAACTGAGAAAATACTGGTTAAATTTGTTGTGATGTGACGTTGACAAACTACAGTTGAAAATCTTCTTGATTTGCAAAGATAAGGGTCCAGCAAGTCAGCTGACTCACTAGCTTATAATAATAATAAATACCTTAATAGTTAGATTAGATAATAATTTATTGTATACCACAATACCCTGGTGCATATGAAGAATGCAAAATCTAAAAATGCAAAATTTAGAGCTTATAATAATAATAAATACCTTAATAGTAAATATACCACAATACCCTGGTGCATATGAAGAATGCAAAATCTAAAAATGCAAAATTTAGTGAGGTAAGAAATAGTTTTTATATAAATATAGTACTTTGTAGTACCTATTTTGTATAATATTTAATAACAAAGTGTAATATTTGTTATTATGTTTTAATATTTATTTTAAGTATATTGTTTGTTTTATATAAGTATAAATTTATATTATATTTTACATTTATAAATTAATAACATGTAATAATATAGAGTATAATATTTTATGCATGTTTACATTATTTTACTGTAAAACAAAACAATATAGTTATGAACCACCCCCTACCCCCTTTTTTTTGCAGTAAATAGAGAATTCTATTTCCCAGGGTGTATGGTCTAATGTTTGTGTGTGTGTGTGTGTGTTTGAATTGAAAATTGTTTAAAACTGTAATATTAATAAAGAGATGGAATAGTTAAGATACTGCAGCACTGAGCATAACAGATTGTTTCAGACCTGTTGAAACAGATATGATTTACAGATAAATTTGGAGTAATTTATCTATGTAAACAATGTTATAGGACTGACGTATGAGTGTGTGTGTGTGTGTGTGTGTGTGTGTGTGTGTGTGTGTGTGTGTGTGTGTGTGTGTGTGTGTGTGTGTGTGTGCCATTTCAAATGCCTGTGTTAATGTTATGAGGTGAAATAGGCACAGTATCCTTTTGTTTGTGCTGAAATGCTTTTGCGTCATCATGATCTAAAAATACATCACACTCAACAACTTCTCCCTCCTCCTTCTCTTCTCTTCTCTTCTCTTCTCTTCTCTTCTCTTCTCTTCTCTTCTCTTCTCTTATCTTATCTTATCTTATCTTATCTTATCTTCTCTTCTCTTCTCTTCTCTTCTCTTCTCTTCTCTTCTCTTCTCTTCTCTTCTCTTCTCTTCTCTTCTCTTCTCTCAGTCAGTTTAAATTTTCCTCAGGTCATGAATTTAAGCTGAATGTTTAATTACAAGCAAGTGTCCTCTTACACACACACACACACACACACACACACACACACATGGGTGTGGGGAGGGCATTCTCCAGAGACAGTGTGTTATTTCCCTGTGAGACTGCTGTGATGTCATAGTGATGTCAATGCCCTTAATAGTAATCTGACTGAGAGAGAGAGAGAGAGAGAGAGAGAGCGAGAGTGAGAGAGAGAGAGAGAGAGAGAGGGAGGGTTAAAGGCAAAACACTAAGTGTCACACTTTAAAAACTAAGTCAGAAAGAGTGTATTAGGGAGAAAGACACTCAGTGAACCAGCTTAAAGGAAGAGAGAGCTTTAAGAGGAAATACAGAGGAAACTAAAGATAGCGCTCAAAACACAATCACAACTGGATTACTACAGCATAGAGATGGCAGTGACTGGGGAAGAGACGGAGTCAGGTGAGAGAGAGAGAGTGTGTGTGTTTGTGTGATGCTAATGTGTTACATTCTAATGCATTCCTGAAGTTTCTGTATTTTTTCATTTGATAAATAAGCAACAGATAAAAAGGAGTATTTCTTTCTATTATTATTTTTTTAAGTAAATATGGGTAAATTTGGTTGATTTTTAGTTGCTTTTTTGTTTTAAATCATTTTAAATTTTAAATCATTCTGTGGTGTTTTCCCATATATTTTATGCAATCTCTCAGTTAATATGCATATAGTAATATGAATTTAATATAATATTAAGTTATTATAATAATAATGTAACTACAATATTAAGCATAATTATAAATATAGTTATATTACAAACATTATAAAGTAACACAACAGTAATTATAAAATGCTATGTATTTTTTAAATCAAGCATAGGTTGCAGAAAATGTCAACAATCTCAAAATATTTAATTTAGTTAATATAATAATAGACTATAATAAATATATTAGCATATATCACTATTGCTGATAAAAAGCAAAAAGAAGATTTTATCATGTGCAAAAGTTTGTAAACATTCTGAGAAAATCAGTCCACAGACAGAAGAAGAATGGCACATGTTTTTGTGTTTCTTTTGGTTCTTTTCTTTTATGTGGTTCAAACTTTATTCTCGGTCATAAACACACTCATTGACATTTTGTGTTTTATGATAACAGGCTGCAAAATCTGCCTGTCTATTCACACACATGAATCATTGAGAGCGAGAGAGAGAGAGAGAGAGAGAGAGAGAGAGAGAGAGAGAGAGAGAGAGAAAGCAGCGAGAAAATGAGGGGGAGGGAGGGAGGGGCTTTCTGTTTGACGTCAGTCTGTTTCCTGGAAGCCGGCCGAAGCCGAGACTGAGGGAGAGGGAGAGGCGGAGAGAGAGAGCGGGAGTCGGGCGGGGGTTTGGGCAACGACGCACATAGTGACGTCAGCATTTTGTCACATTGTCTGATAACAAATGCACACACACATACATACATACACGTTAAGTCAAAGCATATCCAGTTTGTTGAAGGACGTTTACTGCTGGGAACATTGTCTGATAGAAGCTTTAAAACTATTTGTACTGCACCAGTACTTCAATTTTCTTTTTTTTAATGTTGCATTAGTTGTTTTTAGTTGTGTGTGTGGGTGGATGTGAAGTCTCTTTTATAATTGCTTGTTGTTATTGTTTTGTATTTATTGCATAAACTGATGAGTCCAATTATATCTGTTTTTTTAAGCCTGGTCCCTGGTTAGATCAAGAAAATATCACCACTGATATATATTTTTCTTTTAGAGTTTAGAGTTACAAATTAATCCTATTGCAGATTAAGTAATACCAGAATTGCAAATTATTATTATTATTATTATTATTATATTCAGTTTTCTCAAGATAACAGCTCTGTTTGCTTCCATATGTTTGGAAGTAATAATAATAGTGATTATTATTATTGTTGTTATTGATTAAATTATATTGACGTATACACTTATAATTAACATGGAATTATGCACCAGAATGAGAATTGCAAAAATAAAGATAATTTTAATATCCTATTTTAAAAATACCCTGGACTACAAAATAAGTAGCACGGGTATATTTGTAGCGATAGCCAACAATACATTGTATGGGTCAAAATGATTGATTTTTCTTTTATGCCAAAAATAATTAGATTATGTAGTAAAGATCATGTTCCATTAAGATATTTTGTAAATTTCCTACCATAAATATATCAAAACGTAATTTTTGATTAGTAATATGCATTGCTAAGGACTTCATTTGGACAACTTTAAAGGCGATTTTCTCAATAATTAGATTTTTTTGCACCCTCAGATTCCAGATTTTCAAATAGTTGTATCTCGGCCAAATATTGTACCGTACTTTAATGGAAAGCTTATTTATTCAGCTTTCAGATTATGTATTTCACAAAATTGACCCTTATTACTCTTTTTTGTGGTTCAGGATCATATATATATATATATATATATATATATATATATATATATATATATATATATATATACACACACACACACACACACACACACACACACACACACAGGTGCATCTCAAAAAATTAGAATGTCGTGAAAAAGTTTTTTTTATTATTATTATTTCAAAAAGTTAAACTTTCATATATTATAGATTCATTACATGCAAAGTAACACATTTCAAAAGTTTTTGTTTGTTTTAATTTTGATGATTAGAACTTACAGCTCATGAAAATCAAAAATCAAGTTCTTTAAAGTATGTTAATTTCTGCACTCAATACTTGGTATGGGCTCCTTAAGCACAAATTCCAGCACCAGTGAGGTGTGGCATGTAAGAGATCAGCCTGTGGCGCTGCTGAGGCACTATTGAGCCTTCAGTTCCTCTGTATTATTGGATTGACTGTTTCTCATCTTTCTCTTGAAAATATCCCATAGATTCCATATGGGGTTCAGGTCAGGGATGTTAGCTGGCCAGTCAAGCACAGTAATATCATGGTCAGCAAACCACTTGGAAGTGCAGGTGCTAAGTCCTGCTGGAAAATTAAATCAGCATCTCCATAAAGCTTGTCAGGAGATTAAAGCATAAAGTGCTCCAAAATCTCCTGGTAGATGGTTGTATTGACTTTGGACTTGATAAAACACAATGGACCAACACCAGCAGATGTCACAGCACCCCAAATCATCACTGACTTCAGAAACTTCACACTGGACTTCAAGCAGCTTGGATTCTGTGCCTCTCCAGTCTTCCTCCAGACTCTAGACCTTGTTTTTCAAATGAAATGCAAAATTTACTTTTATCTGAAAAGAGGACTTTGGACCACTGAGCAACAGTCCAGTTCTTTCTCTCCTTAGCCCAGGTAAGATGCTTCTGACGTTGTTTCTGTTACAGAAGTGGCTTGGTAGCCCTTTTCCTGAAGATGTCTGAGCGTGGTGACTCTTGATGCACTGACTCCAGCTTCAGTCCACTCCTTGTGAAGCCCTCCCAAGTGTTTGAATCGGCTTTGCTTGACAGTTTTCTCATCCCTGTTGCTTGTGCACGTTTTCCTACCCAATAACTTCCTTCCAGTCAACTGTGCATTTAATATGCTTTGATACAACACTCTGTGAACAGCCACCCCTTTCAGTAATGAGCTTCTGTGACTTACCCTCTTTATGGAGGGTGTCAATGATTGTCTTCTGGACCATTGCCAAGTCAGCAGTCTTCCCCATTATTGTGGTTTCAAAGAACAAGAGAAACCCGGAATTTATACTGTAGGGATGGTCATTTAATAAAACTCAAATGTAAATATTCTAATATTTTGAGATACTAGATTTTTGACTTTCATGAGCTGTAAGCTCTAATCATGAAAAAAAAATTAAATGTTTTACTTTACATGTAATAAAGAATATATAAAAGTTTCACTTTTAGAAATGTAAAAAAAAAAAAACTTTTTCACGATATTCAAATTTTTTGAGATGCACACACACACACACACACACACACACACACACACACTGGTCTTGAGACAAATATTAAATGCACCTTTGACCATCATTTATTGGTAACATGGTTGTCATTGTTTTACAGCAGTTATTACATTTTGTGTAGTGTTCATTTATAAAATACTACTGTCCATTTTAATTTCTAATGCCTTAATGTTAATATGTAGACATGAACAGATGATTAATTAAAATGTTACTCATTTATCTGTCATATAAAGCATTTTGGTGTATATTTCTGCATGTAGCTGCCACAGGAGACATGCCAGCATATCAGATCCGCTCCCCATCATCAGGGTTACCACCAGGTGTTGTTATGGCAGCGTCACCGGGGGCCATGCACAGCCCACAGCAGAACACAGAGGAGGCCACACGCAAGAGAGAAGTCCGCCTGATGAAGAACAGGTACACACACACCTGAATCACATGCTTCAACTAATGCACTGATGTACATGTTCGCATCTGACCTTTTCTTGCATGTTGCAGGGAGGCAGCGCGCGAGTGTCGCAGAAAGAAGAAAGAATATGTGAAGTGCTTGGAGAATCGTGTCGCTGTGCTGGAAAACCAGAACAAGACTCTCATAGAGGAGCTCAAAGCTCTTAAAGACATCTACTGCCACAAACCAGAATAACCCTCACAAACACTGCGCAAGGACTGTGTGATTCAAGAGAAGAGAAGACCTGTCTCTTTTCTTCTTCTGTTGCATCGCCTGGATTTTAGCATTTTTTTGTTTGGCCAAATTTTTTTATAAGAAGTTGCTAATGTTGCTTTGAGGATGCTTCTCACACACACACACACATACATTTTAAGATGGGCGTATACAATTGCTGTTCTCTGTGTTTTGAAAAAAACTCTTCAATGATTTGTATGTAAAAATATGTATTTTCTATTTAGTTTGAAATCAGAACATGCAAAGGATATGGCATAAGCAGCCTTGTTAACTGGCTACACACTGCACACATAAACAGCATTTTTGGTCATTTTTGGTATGCACAGAATTATAATAAAGTAGTAAATATAAAGTAAATATAAAGAAAATACACTGTAAACCCATCTGAAGAAACATAAAATGATGGATTAATAGCAGCGACAATCTATTCAGTAAACCTGACTGACTCTACAAAGCTACATATTACATTATGCATTTAAATTGGGTCTTTTTCTCTTAATGTAAATTAGATTTCAGTCAAGTTTGTATATTTCAGTAGGAATTTTATAATTTGTTTTTAATAAAGAAAATACTTAATGTAGTACCCCAGAAGTCACAAGGTTAGTTAATGCTATGTGTGCAGTGTTAAATGCCTAATTGTTAAAACACAACACTTTCCACTGATTTTTTGTTTGATTTATGTAAGTGAAATTATGCATTAGATTGAACTGTTTGAGGTTGTTCATTAGTAGTCATTTGAGCTCATGGCTGAATGTAACAGTGACCTAAAATGTCACCAAGAAATGTCACAACGTTGGTGATTACATAATGTTGACGTAAGTGTTTAAATGGATAGTTCACCCACAAATGAACAGTTTGTATGCTGTATGCATTTCTTTCTCCTGTTGTACACAAAAGATGACATTTTTAAAAATGTCTCATTTCTTTTTTTTGACCATACAATGCAAGTCAGTGGGATCCAGTTTTGGGCCTTACTGTCTTACATCATGCAGACAAAACCAGTTCTTCAAAATACCTTCTTTTGTTTTCTGCAGAAGAAACGCATACAGGTTTGGAATTACAGGAGGGTGAGTAAATAATGAGAATGTTAATTTTATGGGTGAACTGTCCCTTTAAGACTACTCCTAACTCTCTTTATTATTATTATTACAGCTTTTTCATTTAGCACTTTCATTCAATTTGTACTATAAGCACAACTATGTCAATTGATTCATGTCTTGGTAAAATTGAGTCATTTTGTTAAAATACATTTTACTATACCAGCTCAATATGCAGAGACAAACTATAAATTAACCATTTGTAAGTTGATTGCTCTGTTTGTTTGAGCATCCCATCATAGCAACATTTGCTCAACCAGTGGAGTGATTCTGAGCCGGATCTATCTGTTTGTTAATGGAAGATGGATGGAGTGTTTTGGAAACCTGTTTGAACATGTTTATTTTTTTTTCAAATCCATTTGGTGAAGCTAGAGGCAAGAAAATTACTCTTGAGCTTTAATGCTTCGTTTGTTTGTTATGTTGGTGAACAGTACATGACTTTTGCATGAACAAAGGAAAAAGGTGTAACATTATGAATTGTGAACATGATACTATAGGTGGCTGTCACAAATGTTGCTTTTGATGTAATATTGTATATTATTTTAAATCTCAGTAACTTGTATTTCATTTGTTTATGATAGTAGAAGAGAACTGTGAAAGAAAAGAGGCTTTCGTGAGTAATAAGAATGCAGATTCTCTAAATCAGACAAGTGGCATTAACTGAACAGAATTCCTCATATTTCATCTGTTAGGATGCCGGTGTGTTTGTGTGTATCTTCTGTTTTCTCAGACTATGCTAGTCATTTTTACTTTATCTTCACTTACAACCAATCACATTTCTGTTTCTATGATGTTCTATTCTATGAAGTCTTGGCAGAAAATGGAATTGGTTTAATATTTAAATAACTTGTTTTCAATTAATCTCTAAATTAGATTGTATGCCCTGTCCTTCTTTAACACTGTACAGAATGCTGACATCTATTTTAATAAAATATTTTTGTAAATGTATATAATCTTACATGGTCAGACCTGTACTTTGAGAAGCACAATTGTGTATGTGTACCAAAAATATTTATCCAGTTAAACCTGACAAAACAAAAACAAATAAAAAATATAATTTAAAAAAAAAAAAAAAAATGTATATGAATGTCTCCCAAATAATTAAAAATAAATAATAAATATATTTTAAATGTAGACAGTGTTCTTTTAGGGTGTGGGTTAGGGTTGTGGTATTTAGAAGTAGCTGTATAAAAACAATTTATGTATATGAATGTCTCCCAAATAGATAGCTAAGTTTTTCCACCTTTCAAAAAAAAAAAAAAAGTTTTAAACCGATCAAGCCAGTCACTGACCTTCAGGATTAGTTTCGTCACAGAATTTTGTGTTGCACATTTTCTCAAGTATCATCATAAGATGCTTTGAATGATCTCCAAGCCTAGTAAGGCTGGTCTGTTAAATGGGTTTTAACCATTATTCAAATGGCCAAGCTGGGAGATCAGCTAACCAGCTAAACCACATGAACACCAGCTGGACCCAACTGGGAGACCAGTTTGAACCACCTAAGACCAGGAAAGATTCAACCTACTTCAAGATGGTTTCAGCAAGGTATACTTAAAAATAGTAGGCCTACAAGTGAAATCTTTCAGCGCTACTTTGGTTTATTCCCCTCTTTCTCTTTCTTTACTGTACTACCATGTAAATAAAAAATTACCTTACATGTACAGATATTTACAGCTGCTTTTTAGCTTTATCGGAGAGTTGAAAACTGCGTTTTATTATATGCTGGGTGCATTCTAGCTGTTTTGACGTTTGTAATCAGAAAGAATATTTGAACGCTCTAACAAAAGTGTGTCAAGAACGTGCTGCATCATGCGTTTCGCACAAACAGGCGGACATGGAAAATTCCACAGTGTGTGAGCGCGCCCTCTACTGGAACACTTCTGCTAGGTTTCTGTACGACACTGTCATCTAGTGGACGTTCAACAGCAAGAGCTTAAAATTATTTTTACGTTACTAGTGCTTATTCTTTAATTGCTAGTGTGTAATCCAAATCGCAGTAGTATCTTTGTTAAACGTTTCTATATATTTAAAATCACAATTGTTTTCTTTTAATCATAAACCATGTAAAACGCCATTTTCATTCAAACTCCTTTGCAACGTTCAAGAGTCAAGAGGAAGTTTAATGCTGCGTTCCAGGTAGGTTTTTGAGCCCGTAAGTCACGACCTCAAACCTCAGGACTTTGTAGCGTTCCAGGGAAGTTACGCCAAACTGCTTCAGCGCAAGGAATTGTGGTAGCTAGATGTAAACAAACCAGCATGGCGGACCGTACGGGGCTTAAAGTTCAAACACCTGTTTGAACACGTTTTTTAAGAAGGAGTGTAATACCTTTGGATGGAGAGTGGGAAAGATAATAAAAGCAATGAGTCTTAAAGAGGTTGGGTTTGCTATAAGAATTCCCTTATCACCAGTACCAGTGTGGGTTATACCCACTGATCTATTTATGTTCTAGATTATAGACCAGTGGTTCAGACACACTTTCTCTGTTTAAATCTAGATTAAAAACACACCTCTTTGGCCAAGCATTCAAATAATGCATCTCATAATTTTGGACTGCAGTTATATCTGATCAAATGCGCATTATTATTCTTTAGCTTGGGTTAAACTAATTACTTTTACTTGGCTGGAACAGCAGCTACGCTAATTATGTCTCTATTTGTTTCTCTGTAACTAGGACTTACACAAGCTCCAGTCTGGAAACAACATACATAACTACCACATTTTGCTATAAGTTTGATTGCATAATTGCTGTTAATAGTGTTAATCGTCTGTTTGTTAACGTCTTTTATTGATTTCTCCGAACATTTCTGCCGTATGTAAATAAACTGACAGTCATCACTGATAAACTACTACTAAATATTGTAGAAACTTAATTTTCTGTAAAGTTGCTTTGCAATGATTTGTATCGTAAAAAGCGCTATACAAATAAACTTGAATTGAATTGAACTGAACAAGGTTACGACTGGAGTAGTCAGTCAGCGAAGAGCCAGTGTAAGAAAAAGTGATGAGGATGTTGAAGATCTTGATGATATTATTTATTGCAGCATAGCATTGACAAAGCATGTGGTTTCAGTGGCATCAGAATAAACCCCCAACAGGATGCTCAAACTTTTTAAACCATTACAGTCTACTACCCTTTATGTAAATGAGGTTACTTTTGTCATAACAGCTGTGGTCTGTTTGTTAATGAAGTTCAGACACCCTATTGTCTGAGATTGTTTTTGGTGTCCCAAACCTGCTCCCCCATTCAGCAGTTGGTCACCATTTGCTTAGGATGTGATCATTCCAAATGATCTCGAAACAAAATAACTGTTGACTTTCATCATCTCATTTTGGCAAATGAGCATGATCATCTATTGTGGAGTAAAATCTGGGTCGGGGCAGACTATAGTGTCTTACAGTGGTGTCTGCAGGATTTCGAGGTATGCATAGAGATGCAGATTTTTTATTTATTTATTTATTTATTTATTTATTTATGTTTTACACCACAACTGGACTGATTCTGCAGCTTCTCTCTCTGTGTATTCTAACAGCGCTCTGCAGAAGCAGCAGTGAAGGACAGTGAGAGGATCTTTACTGAGCTGATCTGCTCCATTGAGAGAAGGCGCTCTGAGGTGACACGGCTGATCAGAGATCAGGAAAAGGCTGAAGTGAGTCGAGCTGAAGAACAACTGAAGCAACTGGAGCAAGAGATTGAAGACCTGAGGAGAGAAACTGAGCTGGAGCACCTTTCACACACAGACAATCACCTCCAGGTAACTGAGATCTAACAAACAGGAGTTCAGGTTCATTTTATTTGTATAGCACATTTACAACAGCCACTAGGCTGACTAAAGTACTTTACAGAAGAGAAAATTATAAAAACATACACAAGGCAAACCAGATAAAAATATGAACAATCTGTTTAAAAAAAAATGAAAAATAACAGAATAACAGTAATCAGTACACTAAGGATTGGAAAACAAATAGGTTTTTAGCAAGGACTTAAAAACAGACAGAGAAGGGGACATTCCTATTTTTAAAGGCAGGCTATTCCAAAGTCGTGGCCCTGCCACCGCAAATGCATGATCCCCTCTATGCTCAAGTCTATTGTGTGGAACTACCAACAAAGCCTGGTCGCAAGATCTTAGGCTTCTAGATGGAGTGTATAAATGAAGGAGTTCAGAAAGGGAGACAGGCGCTAGGTTATGTAAAGATTTATAAACAGAGTTGAATTTTGAAGTCTATTCTCTGATGAACCGGCAACCAGTGTAGAGATCTGAGAATTGGAGTGATGTGTTCATGTTTGCGACACCAGAAGAAGTCTGGCCGCAGCATTTTGGACTAGCTGAAGACGCGCAATCTGATATTTAGATATACCGCAGAATAAGGAATTGCAGTAATCTAGCCGAGATGTAACAAACGCACGAACAGCCATTTCTAGTGTTTTGGGAGTGAGAAAGTCTCTGATTTTAGACAGTAGGCGAAGCTGATATAAACTGGATCCGATAACGGAGGAGACAAGAATACCTAGGTTTCGCACCTATGAAGAATAAAAACGGATAAACTGTCCAAATTAGGGCGTATATACTGAGAATTCTCATTAGAACCGAAAACAATTACTTCGGTCTTGTCTTCATTTAGGAAGAGGAAATTTTGGGAGAGCCATGCTTTAACCTCCTCTAAGCATTGCTGAAGAGAGGTAATCGCTTCGGAATTGTTTCTTTTGATTGGTAGATAGATTTGAGTATTGTCTGCATAGAAATGAAAAGAGACACCATGTTTCCTTAGAATAGAGCCTAGAGGTAGCATATAGAGAGAAAATAGAGAAGGGGATAAGATAGAGCCTAGCAGAAGGTCAGAGGTGCAGGGAAAGAGGTAAAATTACCCTGCTTCACTAAAAACGTTCTGTCAGACAGGTATGACTGAAACCAATTAAGAACTGTAGCTTTTAGACCTACCCAGGACTCTAGTCTGGATAATTGTGTGGAGTGGTCTACTGTATCAAAAGCAGCCGATAAATCAAAAAGAATAAGAACCACAGAGTCTCCAGAATCAGTGGAGAGATAAATATCATTTAACACTCTCAAGAGGGCAGGCTCAGTGCTGTGAGCAGACTTAAAACCAGATTGAAAAACCTCAAATACAATTACTTGTCAAAAATTTTTGAAGTTGATCCAGCACAATTTTCTCCAACACTTTAGAAATGAATGGTAAGACAGGAGAGTGGTCTTTAGGAAGGGAAGAGCATGTTGTAGAGATCAAATGTTTCTGTTTCTTTATCTGGTGTTTCTCTTGTGTCTGTGTCTGCGTAGAGTTTCCAGTCTCTCTCTGTTCGTCCTGGATCTTCAGACTCACCCAGCATCACTGTCAGTTCTCGTCTCTCTTTTGATGATGTTGGTAAATCTGTCTCTCATCTGAGAGAAAAACTGGAGCATGTCTGCAGGGAAGAGATAGAAAAGATATCTAGTAAAGGTATAACAGTAACCTTTTTTATGAGTGAAATGTCATGCATATCTTGTATGTAATCATGTAATGTATGCATATCAATAATGTAATATTTTACTAAAATACAAAGCATATCAACATCTTAACATGACATAATTTTGATATAGTTTTTCTTTAAACAGTATGTGAATTATAATAAAGAAATGTTGTTTTCCATAGTAAGATACACTGACATCATTACCTCTGAACCCAGGACCAGGGAGGAGTTTTAACAATTATAACTATTAACAAACAAACAGTCATACACACACACACACACACAGAGAGAGAGAGAGAGAGAGAAACTAAAAAACATTTAAACCCACTCTGTAATGAAACTCAACAATCAGAATGAAATAATAAGCTCCATACAGACTCATCATACAGACTCATAACTATGAGGCATTAATATTTACATGTACATTTAACAGATGCTTTTATCCAAAGCAACTTACAAATGAAGACAATGGAAGCAATCAAAATCATAAACATATTTTTTAATTATATAATAAATAAAAAAAGACAATAGATTTAGTTTTAGAGTTAGTTTTTTATATACATATATATTTTTTTAAAATATTAGTTCATCAAACAAGTTTCCCATTCCATATAAAAATTTATTTAAATTAAATATTTAAATCTTCAATCTTGTAATCAAATCAGTTATTTTATTTTATTAATGAGTCAAATTTGTGAACACAGATCTTCTACACTCAAATAATTTGTCTTAAACCTCTAACTAAAGGAATTTGATAAATACAAACAGATTTAATTTCCATTGTGAAATTAAGTTAACTCCTAGAGAGACTGACAATTCATAAAATCACAGTTTTATCAGGTCAGTAACAGAGAAATTCACATGTAGCCTGCTTTCTTAATAGTCTTACTGACCATAAAAATCTAAAAGTAAGATGTAAAGTTTTATTTTAATAACTGAAATGTAGTTTTCGTGATTTTGACGTGGTTTATATGTTCTGTCTCCATCAGATTTCCATCAGCTCACTCTCGATCCGAACACAGTGAATAAAAGCCTACATCTGTCTGAAGGGAACAGAGTGATTAAATACACTGACACGGACCAGCCGTATCCTAATCATCCAGACAGATTTGATCACTGGTCACAGGTGTTGTGTAGAGAGAGAGTGTGTGGACGCTGTTACTGGGAGGTGGAGTGGAGTGGTGGGGTGGGTATATCAGTGTCATATAAGAGCATCAGCAAAAAGGGACGGGGAAATGACTGTGGATTTGACTCATGACTCAAATGAAAGAGAAACTGGGGATGTCAAAGCTAGTGTGCATGTCTTGAAACTCATATAGCAAAAATAATGTTAAACTAACCTTAACCACTTTAAGTTTGTTTCATTATATGAATTAAATACTTAATTTCCAAATGTAGGATAAAAGGGGACAAAAATTAATAGGAATTAAAAAAAAAAAAAATAGGTAAAAGATGTTTAAGTTTAAGTGTCACTGCTACATACTTTTTACCACATTGTAAACGGAGACCCACCCCCGGCACTCAACATAAACTGGTCCGGGACGGGTATGTATGCCCATATCTCAGCAAAAATCAGACCAGCCCTTATAGTCCGTAATCGGGCCGAATGTGGCAAATTGTGCCGTGTCTCAGTGCAAATCGATAAAGTGACACCTGAGCCACAACTTACGATCATAACACCGGTTTTTCAGCACTACTTTTGACATTTGTCAAGTAAAAATGCTGCTGTAATTTGTGCTTTTTTCCCCCTTTGTTTCTCTATGATCCTCTATAATTGAGAGTAATCACCTTCGTTTACGCAATTTGTGATTTTTTTTAATTAATTCATTTTTTATTTTTTTTTACATCAAACGTGTAGTCTGATTGTTTGCAGTTTAACGGAAGGTGGTATGAAGTAGGATTATTATTATTTTTTAATTATTATTAATTTGATTTTAGTTTTACTTATTACTGAAAGTTTTACTCTGTATGTGGATTTGGCATAGATGACTTATGAATCTTTCAAAAACAGCAAAATACCTTTCTAAAATACAGCTTACCAAATGCAAGGGCTACGACGCTCTGCTGTGCTGTGCGGTTGATCTCATAGCTCCGCCCCATATATAAATTATGCAAATATCCGGGCGCAACAACCAACGGTGACGTCCCAATCTGAGCATGAATTTAACAGTAATTTATTTTGAACAGTTACACATAACATTTACTGCTTATTTAATGTTCTATATCAACGATATATAATATTTTTAACATTAATTATGGGACTAAATATTTTGAATATTATAAAAACATTTATTTAACAAATATATATAATATTCAAAAATATTATTGGAATTTACAGCCAATTCTGTAAGTTTTTAGACAAATTTTAAAAACTTTTAATGGTTTACATGCAGTTCCCCCAATCCAATCATATCCTTCACTCAGCATCTCCAAAATCAACATGCATGGTTTTTCTTTGACTGTTATTGTTCACGCTGACCGCTAGGTGGCAGAGTTGCAACTTGAATATAAACGGAGCAGCTAGAGCGCAAATATGCCTCTGTTTTGTTGATAAAAAGCCGCTTTACTGGTTGTTAATTTGTGTCTCATGATTACATCGTGCTAGTTAAGATTAAGATTGTTCTTGTCGAAATAAATACCGAATTATTTTCCAGTTCTGGTGTTTTGCAACACAAGCACGAGCTTCTGCAGCGTGCCCGTTTCTATAGCAACGAATAACACACCGGCGCAAGCAAGTCATGGTCCGCAGTAAGTGTTTTATTCCTAATATAAAAACTATTTTAATGTATTCCTATAATAAAGCGGTTATTGTATGCCTCTTTAAATATATGATAATTCTTCCCGAATAAACTGTTTTATACAAAAAGTATAAAATGTTTTGCGGTTTAGCTGGTGGTAAACTAATCCTCTCTGTCCCTCGCTTTGTGATCAGTCAGTGAGGATCTGATCCGCCGCAGAGCAGAACACAATAATGGGGAGATCTTCTCCCTGGAGGAGGTTTCCCTCCATCAGCAGGACATCGAGAGGATCGAGCATATCGACAAGTGGTGCAGAGACCTCAAAATCCTCTACTTACAGAACAACCTCATCCCTAAGATAGGTAACTTAAGCAGACATTCCTGTACGTTACATATCAGTGGAAAAACAAATAAATGCATGGCCATTTATATTGCTTTTAATTCTGTTTATGCAGAAAATGTGGGCAGACTAAAGAAGCTGGAGTATCTAAATCTGGCACTGAACAACATAGAAGTCATCGAGAATTTAGAAGGTGATTGTATTAATAAATTGTTTGTTTTTCATTTTTGCATTGCATATGAACATATTACCAACTGTTTTAGTTTTTTTTTTCTTACACTTTTTGTGTAAAATTATATATATGACATATTAATATACTACTATTTATTTCTTATGCTAAATTGCCTGTGATGCCCCTCTTTTGTAACTTGCTTTGGATAAAATTGAACATAAGTATATAAGAAAAAACATAAAAGTAAAGCAATTGGTATCTGCAAGCAAATTGTGATAAACCTTTTCTCAGAACCAGATATTATATTATACATTTTTATATTACAAGTTATTATAATATCAATGAGATACTATTGCAGTTTTATTATTGTGAATTTGGTAAGCTTTAGTAGTTTTTTTTTTTATATATATATCTATATGGTAATTTTTGTTTCAGTTTTAGCTTGAGTTTTTTTAAGTACATCAAGTTAAACTAAACGAAAATGATGTTAACTTGGAAAGTTTTTTTTTTCTTTTGTAATATTTTATTTTATTTAAGTTAACATTTATTTTAAATCAACAAACAATTTTATATGATATTATTTTAATTAAAATAAAACAACCCAAAAAAAAAATAAAGAGATTTTTTTTTTTTTTTTTTTTTTTAAGCCAGTTAATGATCTTTTAACCAACTGGTCCCAACATTGTTTTTAATGAATGTGAAGATTCACATGAGTGTCCTAGTAGAGCAAACTCAAGTGTAGTTTATCATGATTCAATAAAATGTTCAAATGCTTAATTTTACCAGTATATATATTTATGTGTTCATCATTTGAAAATTAATAACTCTTTTTTGTATAATGTTTTTCTTGAAAAGTGTGGTGTTATATAGGTATTTTGTTGCAAATATACTGTATTACAGCTCTAACCAGGCTTGATTTTTGTTTCAATCAGTTCATGTGTATGCATGGAACTGTAATATATATGTGTGTGTGTATTTGTGTGTAGGCTGTGAGAGCTTACAGAAACTAGATCTGACAGTGAACTTTGTGGGTAAGCTGAGCAGTGTGGAGTCTCTGAAGCAGAACCTTCATCTCAGAGAGCTCTACCTGGTGGGAAACCCCTGTACTGAATTTCACGGATACAGACAGTATGTGCTGGCATGTCTGCCTCAACTACAGGTACTGCACTGTGACACACATAGAGAGAAATTTTTAGCCTTGCGCTATTTATGAACGATTGTCTTTTGTGCTTTGCAGTGGTTGGATGGGAAAGAAATTGGGCGAGGTGAGCGTATTCAGGCCCTGCAGGAACTGGATGCAGTGAGGAGACATGTTTTAGAACAGGAAGCGGATTATATAGAGAAAAGAGAGGAACAGAAAAGGAGTGGTTTGAAGGAGACAACAGAAAAGCAGGAGGATCCTCAAATAAATCAGTGAGTGTCTTTAAGGTAGCTGAAGTTTGGATAATTGAATTAAGAGAGCAAAAAGACAATTTGGGTTGCATTAGATGAACTTTGAACCCTGAAAAGATTGTACCCTGAAACTGATCTTTTTTACACAGGTTTTACACACAGGTTTTATACTGATTCACCCCAAAACTCCCTTTTGAAAAGCTTTTTGAAGGTTCTTGAAAAGCTTTATTCACAAATAAATAAATAAATAAATAATCCTCATATTATAATTTATTTTTATGAAATTTCTGTGAATATGAACATACTATGGTGTATCGTATAAAACAAGGTTTATCTGCTTTAAACCAGACCTATGCATTTTTCCTTTGATAAGTCTTAACTGTGATGATTATTTCACACAGATTGCTCTCTGAGAACCAGAATGGGACCCATCAGAATCCAGAATCAAGCTCCAAGGCTCACACAGACGCCGAGGATAAAGAGAAGGAATTTTGGGAAAAGCCGTGCCCATTCACTCCAGAATCCAGACTAGAGGCCCATCGCCATCTGGAGGACAAGAGGAGGGCCAAAGAGAAAGAGAGGTACTTGCCAACTGAGAAAAAGAGGACTGAAATCACTGTAATGGTATCTACATCTAAATATCCCTGTGATGCCCATTTCTTAATCTTTACATTTTTATGAGATAAAGGAGAGAAAGACATTAAGCTTTTGCATGTTTTTCCTGTAAACAGCTTCACTTACAACAGTCAATTCTGTGTTTCTACAGAGAGAAGCCTAAAAACAAAACCCTCAGAACTCTGATCACTGCAGATGGACGAGTGATGAACGTCAATGAGCCCAAGTACATGCACAAAAACGCACATACACACACTACTCCTGTGTAGCCATACAGTATGTCAGTCCAGTCCATTTTGCAGACCACCCCCACTTTGACAGGAAGAAATTATCTGACAAAGCAGCCAAAGCATATTTTCTTTTACTTACTGATTATTTTCTCAAACAAAAGCAAGGGATATTGTTCTGTTGTTCCGTTCCCACAAACCTTGTTAGTCACAAACTCTAAGGCAAAATTTGTTACCTTATGAACATGATTTTGTGTTGTGCTGGACAGACAAAAAAAAAAAAACCCTGGCTACAATAAATTGAGTTGCAGTCAGAAGCCAGCTCTCACATTTTAAATTGTAAAGAAAAAGACAAGCTCAGAATCCACAATCCAAAAGGAACAATGGAAAACCTAAAAATTCATAGTGAAAATCCAAAATGCAAATGTACAAAAACAGGCATGAGCTCAAAATTCAATGAGGCAATGCAAACAAATTACTTATCCAAAAAAGATACAAAGTGGTCACTGGAACAGTAAGTCAAAGGTAAAAATTGGCACCTAATGTGTACATATTTGTACCTTTTGAGGGGGTACCACCCAGTGACAGTTGTACCTTTTTTTCTGAGAGTATGGGCAGAATAATGTGCAAAGTGGACCAGAATTTATGCCAACCGTGAAAAGTCTGACTACATGAGACTAGGGCTAGCAAGACAGTCAAATTAGCACTAGTGATAACTTGAATCTGTTTTTAGTGAGAAACAGGAAATCAACAAAAGGTAAGATGGCTAAACTATGTCACAGGAGAGATACAGTATATATCATTCATCAACCAAAGATACATACTCAAACACTACAGTACCAGCTTGAGTTTGGTAATATTTATTTCATGTGATCTCTACCTCAAAGGTTTGATTTCAGTCTCACTGAGGATGAGAACAACTGCATGCTTTTGGATTTACATGTTTACAGGTACAGACACACTCACTCACGCTGGCTCTTGTCCTCGGCACAAAATGATCAAGTCATGATTTAGCAGTATACTTTCTTTCTTTCTTTGAGTAAACTTGGAGTGTATTTGGATGTCATTTAGTAACTTTTCTCCTAACAGCATCCACTCTCACATGGTCTCTTCTGTGCCGTAGGCATATGGACACCTCACTGCTGGATGTGGATGTTCAGCCAACATATGTGAGAGTGACCGTCAAAGGAAAGGTAGACTATCCATCTTTCTCTCTCTCTCTCTCTCTCTCTCTCTCTCTCTCTCTCTCTCTCTCTCTCTCTCTCTCTCTCTCTCTCTCTCTCTCATCTGATGAGTTTGACCTTTAAAGCTGATTACCCAGCAGTAAATCTACACTCTTTATTCTGCCTCAATTTCCTCACGAATCTGCCGCAGACCAGCACAAGTAACGGTTCTCGCCTCACCACACCACTGATGTTTGAGCATGTGTGCGACTGATCTCTGTATTGATGGATATGCATTTATGACTAGTGATACTGTAGATCACTTTTACAGTGGCAAGTGCTTGAAACCCCACATTAATAAAAGTGTGTGTGTGCGCAGGTGTTCCAGCTGGTTTTGCCTGCAGAAGTGAAACCAGACAGCAGCACAGCACAGAGATCCCAAACCACCGGCCACCTGCTCCTCATCCTGCCTCTGGTACAGCTCACTACACCTAAAACCCACCTTTCAAACACCATACTGATGTCTTTGAACATAGTTTTCAGTCCAGTTTTCATATAGTTTATATAGGGTTTATTCCTACATTGATGCTGCAATGCTGCAAGGAAACTTGTATATTTAAATAATGAATTTGCCATGCCGCCAGACATTTTAAGATAAATAATTAAAGTGAGGAATATGATTGAAAATTACACTAAATGTGAAAGAAATGTTGGGCATTTTAAACACTTAAAATATAATTTTCTTAGACATTTATGTGCATGGCTGTTCAAAAATTTAAGGTTGGTAAAATTTTTAATCATTTTAAAATTCTTTTGTGCTCACCACAGCTACATTTGAGCAACAATACAGCAAAATAGTAATATTGTGAAATATGATTATAATTTAAAATTACTGGTTTATGTTTTAATATAATTTACAATTTCATTTAATCATGCTTTAAAAAAAAACAGTGTTTATGTATGTCAATTACCTACTTGAAGTGCATTGAAACTAGAATGGGAACCTAACAAACTAAATATGCTGGCTAATTGCTTTCTGAAAGTGTAGTAGAATTATAAATTCATTTTTTTCAAGGATAACTTTTTGTACACAAATCTAGACTGTGTAAAACCTGTCCTTGAAACCTGTTCTGATGTATTTGATTTTTTTGTAGGCACATGGAGAGATTAAACCGAAGAAACCCACTGCCAGGCCGACCAGTGTTACCAGTAAACAGAATACCAAGAAAGAGACCAGGTAATTCACATAATGCACATTTGTTCATGTCTTAACAGTGTTATTATGATCCTCCTGATATCACTCATAAATGTGGCCCTGGTCAGGGTCTGGGTTAGTTTTAAATCCTGCTTCACAAATATACAAATCAGAATTCTGCTAAATATCTTTTGTATTCCAAGAAAAAAAGAAAAATCTAGCATTCAAATGACATGAGGGTGAGTAAGATGGTGACAGTACTTTAATTTCTGGGTGAACTATCCATTCAGGATGACAAAAAAATCGAAGTTGTGTCCTTGAGCAAAACACTTAACTGCAGGTCACTGCAGGGACACTGAGCTTCTTATTAGGAAAGTGGCTATGAAGCTAAGTTTGCTAAAAGACTAAATTGCAGTATATACACACATACAAGCTTATCTGCATTATAATTGATCTCTCTTTATACACCTCTCTCCCTTTCTCTCGTTTTCTCTCTGGCGTTTACAGCGGCTAGGTCTTGTGGGGTCACTTTCACACTGAACAAGATCCCTTGGGTGTGTGCAGGCACCTCTAATAGGTCTTAATGCATGTTTGCATTAACCCGTGTGACTGTGGAATTAGTTTGTTGAGGTTTTATTCCATTGTGCGACTGTGTGTCTGTGTGTGTCCTTCAGTTGGTTTATCAGCATAGTAAGTGAACACTGGGGTATAACATTAAAGACCTAATAAAAATGCAAATAAGATGCAAATAAACCAGTTACTGTCATTATGCTCACAAACACACACTCTTCTGCCCTGACTCCATCCTGATGGATGACATCATCTGAACCTGATTACTCCTGACCTCTGACACGCTGGGAGGTCAGATGCACTTGCTCTTATATACACACACACGCACGCTTGTGTTATTATTTACTGAGACCCTCAGGTCCAACACACACTAACACACACACAATAACGCACCTGCGTTTGTGTACCTGCCCCTGAGGAAATCAGAGCACTTTCTGTAAATCATCTGTGTGTGTGATAACGTTCCCACTGAGGCACTGATTGGCTCGGAAAGTACAGCAAAATCGCACGCTATCAGTAATTCAGAGTCCAATCAGGTTTCAGCTGTTGCACTAATGAAATTTTTAGTGATTTATTCTTAAAGCATGAGAGAGACATAAGTGGAGATAAAAAGAGTGACTATGATACTGTACTATAAATAATATGCTATGTATTATTAGTGTTATTGTGTAGTCAAAGAGTTCACCAGAAATCATTAGATTCCTGTCCTAGCACAAAGTCTAAATAAAGCCCTGCTGTGTGTTAAAGTCACAAGCATTTCGGTTTGAGTCTACAGGATGTCAGGGCTGATTTATCTGCTATCAGGTAATAGGTGGTACTGGCCATCACACTGGGATTTGTGTTTCTGTGTAAGAGGAAGAAAGCTGCAGCGCCCGGACCACTGTTATTTTGGGGAGACCTGTGGTAAAACATGATGATTGTGGAGAGCAGTAGTGGATTAATGGACATTTATCAGCTTACCTCACTGCTTAGTGCTTGTCAAGCAATGACTAAACATGGTTTCCATTCGCTTTTACTTTCTTTATCTGCACCGAGGATCCATAATGAGCCATTAAATTAATGAATTAGGGACTTTAAGCAAAAAGCTGCTGATGGAATGACAAGGGCATTCTGCAAAAAAAAAAAAAAAGAATAATAATAATTTATATTGCACATATTTGATTAACTTCTACTTTGTGATGTTGTACTGTAATTGTGCACAGGAGAAAAGCTCTTTTAGGTAACAGATTAGGTAACATTGTTTAATGGGATTTAATCACAGTTAGCTATCATTTAAAGGGATAAATCACCCAAAAATGAAAATTCCTTATGTTGTCCCAAACCCATTAGAACCTTTGTTCACCTTCAGAACAAAAATTACATTTTTGATGAAATCCAAGAGCTTTCTGACCCTATGAATGATTAGATAATAATCATTAGTTAGATAATAATATTGATTTAAAGTCATCCTGCACCTCCCTTGATAGTTTGCTGCTGAGGCCCCCTACTGGGCCCCGGCTTCCTTGTCGAGAACCACTGGTTTGGTTACATATTACATATTAGATTTAATGAAAACAGCATTCTCAGTGCATTTAAATTTTTAGTACATGATGCATTTCTAAGGGAAATAGAATACTTAGCAGAAGATAATAGCAGGCTTTTTATGTATTTAATTGGATTTGATTGAATCATTAAGACTGCACAAATGGTAATAAATAGTTATTAAATGTTGCTTTCCTGTATAATGACCACTAAACTGTATTACTGACCATTGTCCTGGGCTGCATTTCCCAAAAGCATTGGTGGCAGTGGTTTACAATCTACTTATGCTTACGATACTTTTGGGAAACACAGCCCTGGGCAGTTCCTATTGCACATAGCTGTGATAGTTTTATGTCTCTCATTGTATCGCTCTACTGTGTCTGTATTTTCAAATAATGAAATAAATTTAGCTTAGATCAATATTTCAGGAAACTATATTTATGTATTATTATTTACACAACCGTATGTTATGCAGGATGATTTGTAGTGCATCAGTTTTTACCGCAGAATAAATCCCTTTAGGGTGATTATTTTAATATTTTACAAATTAAAAGGACAGTCTATCCAAAAATTTTAATTCTGGGTTTCTTATTATTTTAAGGTTTCCTTGTTACAGCGTAATTATACATTTAAATATTGAGTAATATTAATTAACTACATGTACTTACTATTTGGTTAGGGTTAGGACTAGGGTTCAGCTTAGGGTTACTTGCATGTAGTTATGCATATTTTATTGTTAATATAATAGTAAGTACATGTAACCTATAACGTGATCACCTTAAAATAAAGAGTTTCCAAATTCTGTCATCATTTACTCACCTTCATGTCATTCCAAACCTGTATGACTTTCTTCATCGAAGACGATATTTTGGAATAATGCTGGTAACCACTGACTTCCATAATATGGATAAAAAATGCTGTTAGTTTACCAACATACTTCAAAATATCTTATTTTGTGTTCCACAGAAGTCATACAAGTTTGGAACAATGAATCATGCACAGTAAGAACGCAGTAAGATTTATTCAGAAAGTAAATAGAGTCAAATGTGTCATGTAGGGTGCGTCTGTCTGGTGGATGTGATTTGGCAAAGAGCAGGTGGGAGAAAACGACTTTGATTTTGCAGAGATTGTGCTGACTGAACAGTTGGACTAGAGTTATAGACTAATAAATTACTAAAACGCAACAAAACAGCAATCTCAGTCAGATCTGTCTCTCTGCAGGCCAGTGCCAGGGCGTGAATTATTGGAGGTGGATCCCGGTCTGGCTGGGAGTCTGGCCAACATTGTTCCCAAAGGAAAGGAGTCTTCCCACAAGCCCCTGCAGCTCTCGCAGCCTCACCAGCACTGTGGCGTCGAGGAGAGGCCTGTGTCAAAGGACTTCGTGGACGATCCAGAAGTGCCTCCACTTATGTGAACAAGACAGAGAGAGAGAAAATATGCTATGATATGACACAGCAAGAGAGAATAAGCATAATCACACTCTCTGCTGAGCTTGTGGAAGTGTGTGTGTGTGATGAAATAATGTGAGATATATTTAGTTCTCTTCATTAGACGTATTGTTAAGCAGATGAGCAAATGTCAGTCTCATTAAAGCTTGCTGAATATTTCACTGCTGCACATCTTTCACTTTCAGTGTGTTCTCTCTCTCTATCGCACACACGCACACACAGATATTCATTTAGTGACTTACAGTCATGTCTGTCTGATATAAAGAGGCAGAGACAAAACTAAATTGCTCCCATTATAATCAATGAAGCTGTCTGCAATGGAAATTCCTGTTTTTTTTTTTTTTTATTCAGCTGATAGACACTCTTTTTATTTTTGATGTGCTGCACAAATTATTTTTCCTTGAAATGATTTTAGTTATGAATATCATATGTGTACAATTTATTGTTTTGAATTTTAGTTGTTATATGTTCTACTTTTGATGGTTCCATCAAAGCCAGCTTGTGATGTTTCTGGCCTCTGCCCTACTATTTTAGATCATCATTTGTTTCTACTACAAGTAGTCATTAAAATAAAATTGTGTAAAATTATTTTGTCTTATACATAGTCACCTCCTTTATTTCTGTAGTGCTTTATGCAATACATATTGTTTCAAATCAGCTTCACAGTGATATTAAGAATCAATGGTGCAGTGGTTCTTCAAATATGAGACAAATTCAAACTCTTAAAAAGTCAATGGTGTATTTTATCATACAGTTTTATTATATTCTATTAGAGTCCAATAGCTGTGTAAAGTTAATCAATTGTGAAACAAGTTCAATTCAGCTATAAGCAGCTCTATGGAAGGCAACACTATCAGTTGAATGTTAATTCAGTTTAGTTCAATAACAAGTGTCAATGTTGCTAAATTCATTTATCACCATACATGCCGCCTTGTAGACCTCTTTCAAAAACTAAAATAAAAAAATTAATGGTCACTTGCACATGGCTAGTTATTGTTATTCAAGATCTGTTTAGTCAGGATTTCTTATCACAGGCTTAGAGTCAGATGTATTGTTGTGCTGCTTTCCCTGTCTTTCTCTTTTCTACTTTTTTTCTTTTATGTGTTGGAGGAATGTGTGGATATGTGTTGGAGATGCCTGTGAAGGTAAATGCTGGTTTGTGTGTGTGTTTGTGCAGAAGAGGTCAGATGTGTACATAACTGCCAACAGATGAGCTCATTTCTCTGCAGTATTTCTATTTTCAGGAAAGCAAAAAGATATACTCTCCCTATAGTTCACACTCCTTACAGCTCTCTCTCTCTCTCTCTCACACACACACACACACACAACAAAGGTCAAACACATCATAGTACAAGCACATTCTTTACAGCTCACACTCAGGGTCAGCAGGTACACAGCTTTCCTCAGTGTTTGAGTGTTATTCTTCAGTATTGTGTCTGTGTCCTTTCCCATGCTGCTTTATGTGTCTACAAGTGAATTATCGGTGTGTGCAGATGGGCTGTGCAGGTTTCATCTTCATTTTTATTAAAAACTCCTGTCAGCAGATGAGTAATTTACAATCCTGCTGACATTTAAACACCCCTGTGCTGTGCTGGACTAAATCTTATGAAAGCCATTTTAGAGATGCTTCAGAGAATAGAGTAAACCCATTACACTTGAAGGAGCACCATTTAGAGATGATTTTAATTAATTACTTTCAGGCTAACCAGATTCTAAAAAATATACAGTGGGGGCCAATAGTCTTGGTTTAAATGTTGCTTTTCTAATGTAATACAACATTTTTTCTCTATGAATTATATTATCAGCATAAAAAATTTAGTGAAAAGTTAAGTTGAGAAATGAACATGAACGTCTTGGTTGTGTGTCTCAAGCTGCATGAACTCCACAAACTTGATGATGATATTCATGTTGTAACAATGTTATAATTTGAGATAAGCCGAAGAGCATCTTGTGTTTCAATGGAAGCAGGAGTATCTAACAAGAACAAAAATTTGATTATTTATTGACTTCGAAATAAGTCATAAATACACTACCATTCAAAAGCTTGGCGGAGAGTAAGATTTAGTTTTAAGAAATGAATACTTTTTTCAGCAAGTGCCAGTAAAAAAACATTTATAACGTTACAGAAGCATGTTTCATTTTTAAATAAATGCTGTTCTTTTAAACTTTCTATTAACCACAAAATCCTGAAAAGATGTGGTTTCCTCTATGCCTCTAACACTAGCTTATGCTATTCGTTTTCTATTCTATCTGTTTTTATTATTATAGTACAAAAAAACAAAAAACCTTGCTATGTGTATGCGTTAAGACAGTGGTTTTCAAACCAGTCCTGCAAGCACCCCTAGCACCTCGCATTTTGTATGTCTCCCTATATCTGACACACACTTCAGACACAGAAAACTCTAATAACTAGCTGAACCAACAGGACCGGTTTTAGAGAAAATATGAGTAAATAAATCGAGACATAAAAGTCACTGTATAACAGAAAACCACTGCGTTAAGATAACTGAGACTTGTTCTTTTGTAGATTTTGATCGTTTCTATTGTCCTCATTTGTAAGTTGCTTTGGATAAAAGTGTCTGCTAAATGACTAAATGTAAATGTAATATTTCCAAATATATTAAGCAGCAATTTTTTCAGTGTTGATAATAATAAGAAATGTTTATTGAGCATCAAATCAGCATATTTAAATTATTTTCTCTGAAGACTGGAGAATAAAGCTGAAAATTCAGCTTTGCCATTACAGGAAAAAATAGATTTTAAAATATATTCATAAAGAAAATTGTAATATTTCAATATATATATGTTTTGCTATATATATTCAAATAAATGCAAAAAAAAACTAACTCCAGCCTTTTGAAAAGTAGTACATTTTTTATACTTACATTTCTGTTTTAATTATTTTAACTACATCTTGAATCCCATATTTTCAGCGTATACTGTATTTTTGAATCCTGTGTTTGTCAGACAATTTCTTAAACGAAACATTTGTGAAAAGCATTAAAAATGTAGTTAATGGGTTGAAATATGTGCTTTTCACATTAGGAACTGCACACCAAAAGTTAATTCTGCTCCAGATGTGTGTGTTCACATCAGGACTTATTGTCCTAATGTATTTGAATGTCAGGGTTTTGAAACTGTTGCAGATTAATAAAACATGATGATTTAATGCAGCAGCTGGACATAGACTGAATTATTTAACCCCTGTCACCCTGACAAAGATGCTCTCTTTTCTTTCTCTCCCCACTCTCTCTTCAACTCCCCTGGCTCCGCTGGTCCTCCAATCACTGACAAGGAGAAGATTCTGTCTGCTCTGACTTTCCAAGAGCCTAACTCCACAGTCAGGTCATTTTTGATGTTACTTCACTTTTATTGATCGGTTTGTCTTTTTCATCCTCGCTTTGCTCAATCTCTCTCTCTCTCACTCTTTCTGTAGCTGCAGGATCCTGCAGTCCCGAGGGAAGTGTATGTCAGATGGTGGTGGCACAGGCTCTCTAAACTGAACTATGGCCGCTCTCTGTCATTCTGAAGCTAACGGCATCTCTCCTAGCTGCTTGAAGTCATAAGCACTTAAATTTATGGCTTATGAATCATAAAGATGTATAGCCGTAATCTTAGTCTGTGTTCATAGAAAGAGGAATTAAGTAGGCCTGCATCTAACTGACTTGTCCCCAAAGAGAATTGGGACTGGATTTGAAATGACATGGGTGACTGGATAAGCAGAACGACAAAGAGATTGATGATTGTGTTTTGATTTACAGGTATGTTCCCATAATGCACTGGTACTGGGGTCACCTTAGAGTGTCCCATAAAGCAGTGTATTTAAGCAGAGCTTTTCGGTGGTTTTTGAGTTTAACAATGTGAATTTACACCTTTGTCGACAGATGGGATCATTTTAGAGCTTTGGTCTTTTGCGTGTGTGTGTGTATGTGTGTGTGTTTCAGCAGCCATCTTGACTAGCCCTGTAAAAAGCATCAGAATTCAGCAGAGAGCAGTCAGATACTCCCACTGCACAAAAGAGACTCAGAAACGCCAACGATGAGGTAAAAAACTCTAAAACCCTAAATAATCTAAATCAAATTCACAAACATGCACACAAAGGAAAACAAGAAACCTTAGTTAAGACGGCACGTGTACTGTAAAAACCCCTGTGTTTGCTAAATATTCTCATTTGCTCTGATGTGTGAGATTTGAAACCTAAGAAACTTAATTCTCAGAGAGAGTGTAAATCTCATTAATGATAAATGAAATCCTGAGGGATTCTCGGTTTCAGTTTCAGTTGAGTGCGCTTTATTGCTGTGTTTCCCAACCTTTTTGGTCTTTTGTACCACCACATCCCCATCAGTAACGCTCAATTGCTCCAACACCAAACCAGAAATGTGTTCCTGTATAAATCATATTATGCTGAATATTGTTCGCCATTATCACTGATATCTTACTTCACTTCACTTAAAATAAATGCTGAATATATATATATATATATATATATGCATAAAGAATAAGAGGGAAAAATATATATCTAGAAATTATATGTAGAAATGAATTGTATTTCTAGATATATATTTTTCCCTCTTATTCTTTATGCAGATTCCAGTCTGTCAGTATGAGACAGACTGAGCAGAAATTAGAGAGGGTTTCTGGGACAGGAGATGCTGGGTGAGAGGAGGAATTTACACAGCAACGCAATGAGAAAGAGATACATTTCACTGCAACCATCTGATGCTGAGTGTAGACTTATGCGCAGTTCCTGCACTGAGGGTTTGTATAGAGTTCTTAGTTTTTTTATAATTTCAAACTGACAACGCATACAAGATTTTGGAAGTGAAAAAGAGCAAGTCATATAATTGACATTCCCAGAACTCCCTGTGATTTAAGAACTTTTGTTAAAAGACCTTTCTTATCATTTTTTTTTCTTATCAGTTATGTACATTAGGGTTATATTTCATATTTTATGTTGATGAATGTTTATTGCATTATTTTAGTGTCAAGTGTATTACCATTATGGTGCTTAATATTTTGTGCATAACACTGTGTACCTTCAGTATGTTGGTATTAATCTCAGCTTGTGGAAAAGCAAGACATAAGATCAATTAATTTTTAGTCACATCTAAGTCCTCTAATAAATTTTAAATAATAAAATCTGGGGCTGGGCTACTTCCTCCAACATTTATGGTAGCAGATTTTTAATCTGTACCATTTTTATGTGATTAAACTTTCATCTTGGTACTCTGTGTAGGCATCTAGATAAACTGAAATGTCATAATGCTTGCATTTTGTTTGTGTTTTTCGTATAAGAACTAATAAAAACTATCGAAGAGGATCATAAGATAAAATTGGACTGTTGTGGAAAAGAGCCACTTTCACATTTTACCTTCCACTTTCAAATTTTTAAACCTGATGCTTTTCAGATCCCCTGGACTTATGGACTGGCACAGAATCTCTGCGGATGCAGTAGATCATCGGGGTATTGTTTGCCTACTGTTTTATAAATAATGCATATATTTGGACACCCATTTGACCTTCTGCTTCTTGCATAATATATAGCACAGACTAATGCATATTATCACTTATATAACACACCTAAATTATGTCATCTACTCATTTGTAGATCATCCAAGACCTGAACTGGGTGTGTCATATTAGAGAGACATCCAAAACATGCAATTCTTCTTCAGGACCAGGACTGAAAACCACTGTTGTAGAAACACAAGTGTAATCTTTGATGTGCACATTGTGAATCTGTTTAGGTTAGGATTACCAGCAATCCACCCTGGATGAATTCGGGTGTGCTATCTTCCACCTTGTGATTCATGTGAAAGCATCTCCAGCAGCCTCCTGGTGGTTTTGGGTCGCAGAGATGCTATGTCAGTAGTGTGTCACGTGCCCACAAGCTTTCTGTCTCGCGCCTGTGTCTGAAGCACCGTCTGAGCCTCCTCCCTCATCTCAACGAGCAACGGCAGCACGAGAACAATTCGAATCAGCAATCATGCGGTCGCGCGGAGAACACGGTAAGGCAGCTCCGTGTGCGTTTGTGTGTGTACAGCTGACAGCAGTACCGCCGTTATTTTTATGCTTTCAGACATCGTGTGTGGTGCTCAGGCGATGCAATTGTTGCACGGCGTTGTTACATATGAACCAGATGCTCTTTGTCAGCGCTCTTGAGCCCATTGACATTTAACCACACATTTTTCCATTTAACCAGGCGTTTGCGATTAGATATGGGAATCGTAATGAATTCAACGATTCGCGTTTTGATTTCGACTCGTTTGCGGTTCCATTAGTAGCCTATTTTCGCGGAAGACACCAGGAAAGAGTGAAATCTTACTGCATAATGCCTTCAGCAGTCTCAAATGATGAAATCATTGTAGATTTTGATAGAACATTATATAACAATTCCTGAAAAAAATTAATGAACATAACACCGGCTTTTTAATGACTTTTTACAGACTTTTATGTCGTTGTATAGGCTACTATATAAAGTACTAAACAAAAATAAAATGGTAACATAACTGATGCATTAATTAGGCTACTAATTTCTAAAACAAAATATCATCGATTACATAAATCATTTTGAGCATATTTAATTACGTGTGCCATATGCGTACAATAAGTAGCCTACAATATAACACATGAACGGTTGTTGTTTAATTTCCAATCCGACGTGTCAAAAGTAATTTAAGTATTTAAGTATTTCTTTGATTCTTTAAGAATCGGCTCATAAGAGTCATTCGTTCAGGAATCGGATCACAGCGTCGCGCTGTATTTTTTTAGATTCACTTAAAAGAACCGACTCGTGATTCGGAATACCTGTTTGTTTCACGCTGTACATTCGGTCGTGGTGTTGCGTTGGTGAATGGTAGTGCATAAAACTCTGTTTTTATGCTGATACGTTCATATCGGGATGCACATTCGAAAACCGTTCCGGCAACCGAGCGTCATGTATGAGAGCGCGCGTGCTTTTGACAGATTTGAATGCTTTTTTCAATCCACAGCCCATCCTCGCGCCTCCCTTCCTGAACGAGGTCCTTAAATGACCCACGACCACTGAGGAGCTCGGGCTTTCCCTGTCCGGATCATGGCATGCGCCCCATCCCGGACTTCCACACGCGCGGCGCCGAGGCTCGAGAGCAGTGAACATGGGAATCAGGTCCAGAAATGCCACTAACGGTGCCGAGGACTCACGCGAGCGGAAGACCGCGCTGGCCGCAGACGTGGAGCAGTGCGCGGGGCAGGAACGGGACGGCGCGCTGCTGCTCGTCGGTTCGGGCAGGGAACCGGACTTCAAACGGGGCTCGCAGAACATCGGTCTGCTCGCTAAGACGCCCCTGGGCTACACACGTCCCGTGAAGAGGAATAATATCAGGAAGCGACGGATTCAGAACCTCATCTACGACGCGCTCGAGAGACCACGAGGATGGGCGCTGCTCTACCACGCGTTTGTGTAAGTGAACCCAGCTGCATTTCACACCCAGAAGCGCCCACACATAGAGAGAACAGCCCAGTTAATGATACATTACAACAATTCAGTTCAATCCAATTTATTTGCACAGCTACTTTAATTGTTCCAGCGGAAGCTTTACAGTGAATGCAGCCTCATAAAGCTCCATAAGATTAATAATAACTGATAAGTGAATGAGAGGAAATGAAATGCAAAGATATGGAAATCCCATTTGTGTTTACTGGATGGAATTGCTGTATACAAACAAGTAACCAAATAGTCAAGATTAAATGTCAAAGTCTAAAAGTAAACCATTGGAAAAATCTATTCTGATTGAAAACCAATATAAATATTGAGGTTCTCTTCTATGAAGGTTATGTATATTTACAGTTGTTTGACTTTGTACATAATGATAGATGCCTTTTAAAGAGCAGGAATGCAGTTGTTCTGAGTTTTGTGGTTTTGCATTGAGAACTTTTAAGTGTATAATGTGTTCTAATTTGTGCCGGAGCTCTCCATGGTGCTGAAACAGAGCACGACCTCCAGCTGCTACTGCCAGAGCTGAGTGACCAGAAATCAAAGCACTTATAGCTGTCTAGCAGCCGTTTGTGGTCATGTAACAGTGCCATACGCTCACTGTAGAGCCAGAGATACTGCCTGTGATCGTTGTGGCGTTGAGATGAGAACGCTGTGTGCTACACTGAAGTAAAGAGGTCCAGCCTTGACAAAGTGCCTCCGGTCTGTGGAGCTGTCCGTGGTCCTGATATGAGTACTGGTGGAGCGATTATACAGCACAGACTAAGGCTGAACGATTTTGGAAAATAATCTAATTGCAATTTTTTTTTTTTTACCAATATTGCAATTGCTACCTAATATGCAATTATTTTTTAAAACTCTCTATGTTCTGTATTATTCAACAAAGACAAGCTATAAATCATTGTATAGTATGACCAACACAATATTAGATAGATTAAACATAAATGTTATTTTCTGTAGACCAGGCCTATATGTTACGATGAAATAAATTTATACAAAAAAACAAAAAAAAAACAATTATATTAAACAAATACAATCACAATATTGACTTCAAAGATTTGTTGAACTTCCAACCTTGTAAGCATGTAATAATTATGACAAAATAAAGCACTGACAAATAAGCCTGGTGTAAACATTAAGATGAAAGTCAGTAACAAATCACACAAACTAAAGTAGATTGCAGAAATATAAAAACAAATCTGTTCCTTTACCAAACTACTTTAGGTAATTCAAAGTCACTGAAATAAACATATGTAAACATGTGGACTGCACTTTTTAAACACTGTTTGTTAACTTTAGACAGACTTTAAATAAATAAGAATATATATATATATATATATATATATATATATATATATAATCTTTAAATGCACCGTAACACTGTTACTGCTTGAGTAATCTCAATGTGCATTTTAAAGAATGTTCATATTATATATGCTTACAAACATTTCTGCGTATAGTGTGCCAGGGTTGCCAGGTTTTCACAACAAAACCCGCCCAATTGCTACTCAAAACTAGCCTTATCATGTTTCGAGGGGAGTCCACCAGTAAAAATCA
The DNA here is from genome assembly GCF_018340385.1 of Cyprinus carpio. NCBI lineage: Eukaryota > Metazoa > Chordata > Actinopteri > Cypriniformes > Cyprinidae > Cyprinus > Cyprinus carpio. Next base: position 24,716,063 of record NC_056598.1, on the reverse strand, counting down.
CATTCCAAGGGATAAAATACATGTTTTTTGGAGGGTTCCCCAAACCTCGGACTTGGCAACACTGTAGCGTGTCAACTTGATGCTTCCTCTGAAAACTGCTTAGATGTGTTCGACTTGAAGCAGCACTGATTGGACCGATCAGTGTATGTCATCAAAGTTCTGCGAGAGCTATAAGAGAGCGGACGTCTCCTTATGCTTTCTCTCGGCGTACTTTTATGTCATACACTGATTGATCTTCAAGTCAAACACACCTTTTCTTAGTGGTTGACTGATATATTGCCATGACCGATATATCGGCTGATATTTAGCATTTTACAAATATGGCGGTGCTTAGTGCTTATGTTCTCCCTCTTGTTCGCCATCATCGTTAACAGTTCTGTGTAATACGAATGGAAGTATGTCTAATAATTCGATAGAACTGTTAAACAAAGGAATTAAATGTATACAAAAAGTATAATAACGATTGCTTTTATTTTATTACTAATAGAAAGGCAAACATTATAATACTTTTTTGTTTGCCATCAGCATTTAGCAAATATGCATAATTTACATAATTAAAAAAAATCTTTGATTGGCTAATGAAAATTTAATTTCACAAACCTTGCAAACTTAGTCAAATCCAGTTGTGTGATCTTGTGAAGTGTGCATGTGACCTGCATGATCGCGTGTTCTCTGCATAACTTTCGGTCCGTGCAAATTTAATGCTTTAAACATTAAATTTGTGATTTCAAATTATGCTGTGCTTTATGCATTTGCCCACTGTCATATACATGTCATTTTCACTGTGTGCAGTATGTAAAATGAGTGTTACCTTGGCTTTATTTGAAAAAAATAAATATGATTCCCAGTGCTCTGTTGGTTACAGTTTACTTCCTTTGTTACATTATATTTTAATTAAAATGTTATTTATTTGTGGAAAATACTTTGTCATCTAAGTATAAGTATGTTTATTTTACAAATTTATCTTTGAATCCATTTTCAAATGATTTCAAATTTCTTAAGTATTAATTAAAAAAAAAAAAGTATAAAGGCTTTATATCGGCCATCGGCCACCCTGCTTTCCAAGATATCGGCATCGGCTGTCAAAAAACCAATATCGGTCGACCACTACCTTTAGTCTTGCGTGTCATGTGACCGAGTGTAATCGCAGCCTCTGCAGTTGAAAAATCACGTTTTTTGATATCGTGATATTATCGCAAATGCAATTAATCGTTTAGCCCTAGCACAGACAACACATAAGTGACTCTTGTCTTAAAAAGGCAAGAATACATGTTAATGCTGTATAACTGGAAATTGTTCTTTGTCAGGCATTAGAGTGCAGATGAAACCCCAAGCTTGACACTAAACCTCTGTAGTCTACACACACAAGCACACATTATTCATGGCCCATTTTCTGTCCATTGCGCTTAATACCTCATGCAGGATGTGGATCATACAGTATCTGCAACTCAGCACAGCTTTTCCCCAGTGTGTGTGGTTTCTCAGACTGTATCAGGGCTTTTAACCAGGCCCTTTGTATCATGTGAGGTTAGTCCACAACATATTAATGTGAATAATTGATTAAAAAATCTCTCTGGGTGCTGAAAAGGGTTGTGGCATGTGTGTGTGGTTTGTGTGTCTGGATGTGTGTATTTGGGAGCAATTTGCAGTTAATAATTCAGCTTGCCTCCACCATACTATAGCAATGTATCTAGAGGAAGGCTTAAATTAAGTTGTTAAACATAGGGTGGGACTTCCCTTATTGTTGCGGTTTAATTGATGCTTTTGTTAATACAAGCATTGCTAGTATAGTCTCTGTGGAGCAGAATAAAAAAATCTCAACAATAATAAAAGAAAACAAAAATAGTGCAAAATTCATTTAAAGATTACATATGGTATATATATATATATATATATATATATATATATATATATATATATATATATATATATATATATATATATATATATATATATATATATATATATATATATATATATATATATATATATATATATATATATATACACACATATTGTTAGCAAATGTTTATTGAATTTTCTTCTGGAAATAGTAATATAAAAACAAATAGCAACTGTGCACATTTAGAACCCACCCCAACCCTGGTAGACTAAAAAAATAAATAATAATAATAACAATAAAATATTTTTTTACAAAGATTTTAGAAAAGCTGACACAACATTAAAAGCTGAATGCCATAAATTCACAGTTTTCACATTAGATCCATGTATACGAGAAGTTGACAGTTCCATCGAGATAATGTCCAACAAGTACACAGTCCAATTTTGTCTGTCCATTGTGTGAGGAGGATTCCAACAGCTGACTACCAATTTTCAGTAAACATCTTTGTTGTACGGTCAATTGTATATATATTTTATATATATATATATATATATATATATATATATATATATATATATATATATATATATATATATGTGTGTGTGTATATATATATATATAAATATATATATATATATATATATAGTGTGTGTGTGTGTGTGTGTGTGTGTACCTATACATACACAATATATATTAAAATTTGGTCATCATTAACGCGTTAACGCATGCGATTAATTTTACAATCCTTAACACATTAAAATAATTTAATGCAGTTAACGCAAAATTACTAAAGCACAATTTCTATTCTAACCCTTTAACCTAATTTTGCTTCTCTGATTGCGATCAAATAATTTTAAACTGCTAAACTCTTGGAAAGTTTTCAGTCCAATGATCCAGTAAGCGAATGCATTTAAACAATCTTTCCAAAACAGTGCTAATATAAAGGTAACCAGGCTGATTACATCAGAGATTGCAGAGCTCTGTCATAGTGATTGTCTCTGAATAAGATTAGACAGTTCTGTTTACTGTAGAAAGCTGTGAATCAACATTAATCAGCAGTGAAACTGGAAAGACACTGAGCTCCCCTCTGAACCAGTCAAAACCTCCCCCACATGTGTAGTACAAAGTGAAATTGTCAACACATACCACTGCTATATGGCTAGGTGAGACGCAAACTATGTTTTCTCCACTGGATTACCAGTCTTGCTAGTAAATTTTTGATGTATGAAGACTGCAATCAAGGTAAAGATGATTGTGGTGGTGTACAGGAGTCGTACAGTAAGCACACGTGAGTCCGTTATAGTTATGCGTGTATGAGTATTCTTGATGCACTGATCGCACATTGTTTTTATGCACAGCACACACATTTCTGTACATTCACGTTGTTTCCACACACATTCACGATAACGAATGGATCTGTCTACAGTAGTAGATATATGTAGTCAGCAGGTGGTTGGTTTAGTTTAGTTTTTTATTTTTTGGCATCTCCATGCGATCCTGTTCAGTATCGCAACTTGACTTCTATAAAATGTAAAAAGGCTCTTTGCTGTTGCACTGTACACATACTATAAATTTCTGATTTTTTTTTTTCTTTTATATGTGCTTATATGGGCTCCTTTGGTGTCCTTTTGGAGTTTCTAAATGTCCTTTTTGGAAATACATCTAAATTTATCTTGAAAAAAAGCTTGTAGAAAATACAGATTTTTGAGATTTTTAATCTTTTGGTTTACTTTGCTGGATATAGCAAATTATGACAAAAACATTTGAAACAAGATAAATGGTCTATGCTTAATTTCATGAAGTGTGCAAATAATCACGATATATATATATGTGGGTGTGTGTGTGTATATACAAGAATACTTTTTGTACGCAAAGAAAACAAAAATAATGACTTCTATTTCTATTTCTATTCTATTTCTACAGTTTGTCTCCGTGTCACTGTAGCGCAAACAGCGTATGCTGTTTTGAGTCAGCCGCACCACACGGATACGTTATTTTTGTTCAAATCAAAGCATAAATAAATGTAGAAAACCACCAGAGTGGTGCAGCTGACACAGAACAGCATACGCTGTTTGTGTTCAGTGGATACTCTCCAAAATGGTGCTATGGTGATGCGGAGGAGACGAATTGTTGAATAAAGTTGTTATTTTTGTTTTCTTTGCATAAAAAAAGTATTCTCGTAGCTTAAAAAAATTACGGTTGATCCCCTGATGTCCCATGGATTCTTTTATCGATCTCCTTGCTAGGTTTCTGGACGTTGATCCTGTTAATTACATTGCTGTCAATGGGAAGGTCAGAGAGCTGTCAGGATGCATCAAAAATATCTTAATTTGTATTCCGAAGATGAACTAAGCTTTTACGCAATTAGAATGACAAGGGGGTAAGTGATTAATGACAAAATATTCATTTTTGGGTACTATATATAAGTATGAACACAACTACAAGTGTGGACACACTATAAACACACACAATGAATTAACTTTCATAAATATAGTTTTAAATATTGTAATTTTGATATTTTTCATATTTTTCTTCCACACTTTTTCCTTCCACTCAACTTTCTGTTAACATGCTTGGATACAGCACTCTGTGAACAGCCAGCTTCTTTGGCAATGAATGTTTGTGGCTTACCCTCCTTGTGAAGGGTGTCAGTGATTGTCTTCTAGACAACTGTCAGATCAGCAGTCTTCCCCATGATTGTGTAGCCCAGTGAACCAAACTGAGAGACCATTTTGAAGGATCAGGAAAACTTTGCAGGTGTTTTGAGTTGATTAGCTGATTGGCATGTCACCATATTCTAAATTGTTTAGATAGTGAATTGGTTGGTTTTAGTTAAATGTCAGCCCAAATCATCACAATTATAAGATCCAAAGGCTTAAACTACTTCAGTCTGTGTGCATTGAATTTATTTTATACACGAGTTTCACAATTTGAGTTGAATTACTGAAATAAATGAACTTTTCCATGACATTCTAATTAATGATTAGCGATGGGGTGCTTGTGGTCTATAAGCTGATATAAGAAAATTATATCCAACCAGCACAATTTTTATGTCGCTGTCTGGCATCTTTAAACTGAAATTGCCAAAGCCAAGTTGTCTCTGACAGGTCAAAATCAAAATGTTATGGGTAGTTATGTAGTGAATAAAAGAGAATAGGATAGGGTTTGTAAATGCCTCATCAATGGATTGATATAGTAATGGTGGGTAGGGCTGGGCGGTATATCGAGTTTGTATGATATATCGATATATTTTTTATAAGTGATACGGTATGAGGCAATACTGTTTATATCGATGTACAGTAGTTTGATATGAGGCGAGCGTGTCTAAAAAATAAAGTGGAGGACACAGACTGAGCTGCTGCAGAGAAAATTCATTATCCAGTTTGTTATAAACATGTGACTAGCTTTATATTAAGGGCTTTAAAAACTCGTAAGATACAGTATAGTTTATAGTTTCATTATGTATAGTTTAAAGCAGCTCTCCCCGTCAGATGCTCTGAAAGGAAGGCTGTGTGTGCCGCTGACAGAGACGCTACTCGCGATGTTTAATGTCTTTGAGATGTGCCATTTTCCTTAATGCATTATTTACATTTCACTGGTATACTCTCTGTCTGTAAATGTTAGAATGTCAGAAATTTATAAGCCCTCTGCTTTGCAATTCTCTGCTAAGCTTCACAGACTTCATTTAGAAAGATTGCCGCCGTGCGCATGCGCACCAAACAGACTGAGCGTAATGAAGTAGGGGTGCAATAATTCTAAATTCAGTAAAAAAAGAGGGTTTGGTTTTCATATGTCCATTATTCTTGCTCTTTAAAATTTGACAGGATGTGTCTGATTTTTAGCATTGAGTTCTCACTTTGAATTAGGCTATCGATTAATGACCACCAACGTACAACAGGGAATTGTAAAGCATATCTCAGAGTACGGAATTTCCTTGATCTATATCTCACGAAAGAACATTCCACTTTTCTTGAACACACAGAAGATTAAGATGTCAGCTTGACGCATAAGGCTGATTTACTCTGAAGATTAAGACGGTGACGTTAGTGTTGTTAAGAGTCACTGGCTTAATTAAACTTTCCATGTGCTTCATTAAATGAGTTTTGGAATTGTATGAATGTCAGGTTATGTATGAATAATGGTTGAAACAGACTACATGATGATTAAATGAACCCACACTCTTATGTTACCCTGGATATATGAAGACAAAACCTTGTTGTAGGGTCTGATCATAGCTTGTGGGTAACGGGCCAAGGCCACTGACTGCACTCTTGGCTAGAAACTCTAAGTGGAATTTGATACTGGCAGCTAAATCACACTAACACAGGGAGCTCAGCAAATACATAACGTGAGAATTTATGGAGGTTGAATGAGACAAGCTGCAGGGTTTCCGAATGGGATGGTGGTAGCAGCTTAATGGTTAAAGATCTGAGCTAGTAATCTGAAGGTTGATGTGGATTGATTCATAAAGTCAAGAGCTTCTGGGATCCTCCATCACAATTGTTGCTCTGGGCAGGCGGTTCCTGTCATAAATATATTGTTAAGTTGCTTTGGGTAAGAAGGTGTCAGCTGAATGACTAATAAAATAACATGCTGGATGGATTCAAGAGGGCCAATGAGGAGTGAGTTGCAGTAAACCAGTCTAGTAGCGGGTGGTTGCTGCAATGCAACGATAACTGAAGGTCAGCTGGACATCTAGGATAGTGTTTGTCCTCACCTGGTGGTGATGACTGTGTGACCTTCAACCCATAGAGATAAAGAGGACATGTGGGGGAGGTTTTGACTGGTTCAGAGGGGAGCTCAGTGTCTTTCCAGTTTCACTGCTGATTAATGTTGATTCACAGCTTTCTACAGTAAACAGAACTGTCCAATCTTATTCAACATGGAGGTGATCCCACCTAATCCATTCTCTCCATTGATCCTGCCAATATCCATAATTAGAACAAATGTATGTATAAAGGAACAGTCTTCACATTCATTTTAAAACAAACCCTGAAGTTGAAATGTGTCGTACTTGTTTTCAAGACAATCCATTAAATACAATTCTTTGGCAATTTTACCCAGATACAAATACCAAACTTGTTCTTCTAGTTTTATTATGTTTATAATTATAAAAAAGTATCTGATATTTATGTTTTTACCTCTTTCCCCACCAGCGTTTTTTTTTTTAAGTTGCCAGCCACCACCAGCATTTTTAATCATTTTCACAAAATTTTCATTGCCCCCAGAATACTTTGTTTTATGAATATCTAAACATGCAATATGTCAAAACAAAGAACTGAGCCTCTGCTTTTAAACAAACGAACAAACAAACAAAAACATTTTGTTCTATCCTTTTTTTTTCATCACTTGGATGTGGGCAAAGCAACATTTTGAACAAAAAGCTGAAAAATTGTGTTTTTGTAAAAGACTACACCTGGATCGGATTCAGAACAATGATCAATACAGAGATGGAGTAGATTGAGTCCATCAATAAAACCAAAGCTTGCATGGTCCAATTTTTGGGTCGACATTTCATTTGGTAACGTCAGTCAGTTTTGATTTATATTCTGTTTAATTCTTGATCACAATATTTTGTAGGCTATATGCATCTGCTCACAGTATGAAATCGCTTGTTTCTGCTGCTGCTTCACCAGGGATTTAATACTCTTTCAGAATATGTGTAATAGCGCCTTCTACCATATAACAGTCAAAACATGGAAAGCCAGATTATTCCATCAGTGGCGGGAAAGCTTTGTCTCATAAATGACAGAAATTTCTGTCAGTGGCATGGAAAGAGTTAAAAATCTTGCTGCCCCCTAAATACTTTTTCCTGAAGTGTAGCCAACTACTTTTTAAGATTACTGTACAGTGAAACTTCTCAAGCTGCTCATAATTTACTACTACAGTTAATGCTGCAGTATGTTTTTTTGACTGTACTAAAGCATAAAAATACTATATGTTTGCAGATATTTAGGAAACATGCTAAATTAACACAAGAGTGGCCGGCAATACCACGACTGAGGTGCCCTTGAGCAAGGCACCGAACCCCCAACTGCTCCCCGGGCGCCGCAGCATAAATGGCTGCCCACTGCTCCGGGTGTGTGTTCACAGTGTGTGTGTGTTCACTGCTGTGTGTTTGCACCATACATTGCTTAAACTCATACTACGAATTCTGAGTATGGGTCACCATACTTGGCTGTATATCACGACATGATTTTGACACACTGGGTTGCCAGTTAGTGGAAAATACAGCGTATTGCAGCCATGGAAGCCAGCAAATGAATTGGGCCAGAGATCACAGATTCTAATACCCAACCTAAAAAGCCTCGGCATCCAACTAAATAGCTATGTGACCTGAGCCATAAAATGTGGATAAATCAACTTATCAACTTACAGTTTAAGGCTCGTCGCTTTCCATTGTTAATTGCACTCATTCCTGTTGCGTGTCCTCAATCTGGCAACCTGCATTAGAGCTGAAGATCTTTGACGGAACCCGACGGGTTGGGGCTTAATTTATATCATTTTACACGGGCTCGGGCTTGCACTCCGGCTTGCGCGGTAAATAATCGGTCATGTGATGCGTTTCGATTAGTGTGAGAAAGATGCGAAAATGAATGCTGAGGAGGTGAAACGGAGGCTTGAATAAATTATGTCATAACATATATAAATGACTCATTCTTGACAAAAGAGCTGTGTGCGTGCGCATATTTGAATAATGTCCGGCTGTAGACAGGTTCGGACTTTTAAAAAACTGTCAATCAAAATGTACTTGTGGGGCTCGGGCCGAATTCTGTCAGGCCCGGGCCCTGTAGGGCCTAAATTTTAAGGCCCGATTACAGCTCTAACCTGCATGAGCGTGGAGTCTGAGGAGGAGCAGACAGGAGAAACAGCTCTGTCCAATAATTAGAATTTGGCCTGCAGTACTAATTTCAACTGCTAGCTGGGATTTCTATGCTATTGTAGCTGGTTCTGGCTTCAGATAATTAGCTCAATTCAAAGAAAAATTTGTTAATTAGTTTTCTTACAGTTGCAACAGGTGATTTACTTTAGTTTCCTTTTGCATAAGCAGCAGTTTTACAGTGGGATAAAACTGGAAACACTAACGGCAGTATCACCTCACACATTTGCAGAAGGTGCAAAGTCTCTTCCTCCCTAAACTGCATTACCCAGCATTCTGAGGCCACATGGTGATTCCTCACCTCTAGTTGGCCTCCTTGGCAAGTGTGTGTGTAAGTGTGTGAGTGTGACCTTCGCAGTCAGATAAAAGATTAAAGGATTTGTTTCTCAAAGTGAAAGAAAATCCATTTATGTCATATATGTACAGCTCTAGGCCATTGTACTCTGTCTCTTTCTTTAACACACACACACACACTCACAATGTGTAGGTGTAAATATGTTTGTGTGAGTGCACGTGCTGTGTGTGTGCGCTCTCTGCGGTTCTGTAATTCACAGATCATTTTATCACGGCAGGTTGTTGTGTTACTGAGTGAGAATGAAAATGGTGTGCTGTCAGAGTGGGAAATCCCTCTGTATGTGTGTGTGTGTGTTTAGATATGTGCCAGTAAAATAATGTTCTTCTTTTTGCTTAGCAAACTAGTTTGTCAAACTGAATTAAAGATGCTGGAGAAGGTGGTTAGCTCATGGGACATGGTGCTCATCTGGGCAGCTTGAGTTCCCTCCCTTTCTTCCTATGATTTAACGTCCTTCTCTCTTCTGAACCTATAAATAAAAGAGACAAGAATCCACAAAAAGGTGTGTATAACAATAATTCTTTGCAACAACTGAATAGACTAGGTGTAAGATTGAATTGTGGCTTTTACAAGTAATTTGGTTTGTAAGTAAACAAAGCTTTCTCCTGAAGACAGATTCTCACTATAATATGTGAGTAGTGTCGAGTAAATGTTGCCTGAAGCAAGGTGCATTTTCTGTGTGTTGCTCCACTCACATATTCCAGTCCTTGTGTCATGTTATGTCTATAGTCTGTTTTAATTAGTGAGACATTTCCCATAAAAGAGGCCAAGAATTAACCGGCGATTTGCTGATAAAATCTTTAGCCTAATATGATAAGTGTATTATTAATATTAGTTGCAAAATGGTTAAATGGATATTGTTTGTAGTACAGCACCCACAGTAAAATGATATGAAATTCAAAGAAATTCAGTAGTGTATTTCAATAATATATTAATATATAAATATGTGAAAGACAGTGCTGTCCAATTGGCTGTGGCCAATTCAGTTCAAATTCTAGATCATGTATTTACAGGGAACCAATTCTTAAAGGTATATTTCACCCAAAATATCTCTCCTCATTTACTCACCCTTCCAAACCTGAGTGTTCCTTTAAATCAGTGGTCTCAAACTCAATTCCTGGACTCAAACTCAATCCTCTGCAGTGTTAAACTCCAACCACGTCCAAATCACACCTGCTTGGAAGTTTCTAGTGATACTGCAGACCTTGATTAGTTGGATCAGGTGTTTGATTAGGGTTGGAGCTAAAATGTGCAGAGCTGTGGCCCTCCAGGAATTAAGTTTGAGACCAGTGCTTTAAATGTTGACATTTTCTAAACCTGTTAACTTTTAATTAATGTGGAAAGCAAACTTCTAAAGACACATCAGTACAGCAGAAGTAGAAGTAGGTACTCTCTGTACAGGGGAATGTAACCTGCTGAATACAGAATTCGTTTGAAGCATTTAAAGGGAAGCATAAAATGATCTACCACTGATTGATCTTGCTGAGTTTAATGAGGCCATGAGCCACACACTCTGCCACACACACACAGACATACATCTGCCTGAGTCAGGTCTGTCTGGGTAAAAGAGTCCCCAAATGTACTGGACAAGCAACCAGGTCCAATTCCCTCAAGCTCCAAATCTTTGCATATTTGACAGAATGACTTGCAATAAGTCTGAAATGCTGCTTGACATGTGAAAGAAGTGGTCATTCAGCAGACCTTTTTAATCAAAGCAGCTTACGGAACATTTATTACAGGGACAATCTCCCTGGTGCCTTGCTCAAAAGCACAGCGGTGATCGCTCATGAGTCATCCTGCTTTCTGGCTCCAAGTTTTATGCGGCATCACCTTTCTAAGAAGTTTTGTTGCTGAAAAGTACTGTTGAAGAAGTGAATACACTCTTAAAAATAAAGGTGCTTCATGATGCCATAGAAGAACCTTTTTTTCTAAATGGTTCCATAAAGAACCTTTAACATCTGAAGAACCTTTCTATTTGACAAAAGTTTCTTTGTGGCGAAAGAAGGTTCTTCAGATTACAAAAAGGCAAGAAAGAGAAAGTCCTTTAAAGAACCTTTGACTGAATGGTTCTTTGTGGTACCAAAAATGGTTCTTCTATGACATCACATTCAAAAGAACCTTTTGAAGCTTTATTTTTAAGAGTGTATGGTCAGAAGTGAGCAGCTTGATGTAGGGCCATCAGGGGCTTCCTTCCTGTTTGGAGCTCTTTATTAGATCTGTTCGTTTCTTCCATATATTTAAGCTAAAAGCTCTGCCAAATCATATTCTAATCTTATTCTAGTTTTGCTTCAGGACACACAGTTCAGGATTCTATGTTAGACATTAGTGGCTATGCAAGATAAGCGCAAAAACATCTTTAAAATCAAACATTAGTTCATTAAGTTTCTGAATATTATACAGCCCTACACCTTGACAAAAATAACCTAATATTACCTAATTTGATGATGCTGAGTAAAAAAAAAAAAAAAAAGAATGTATTATATTTAAAAAAAATAAAAATAAGAATGAAGACGTAGGGTAGAGTGGGGGAAAACACCCCTTATGATATGAGATTAATAAAGCCACTCTGTAGATAAGAAGTACATGTTATCTAAGAAAAATATCATTACATTTTCAGAATGACATAATTTTTTGTTTCAAACCTAGTGTGTGGGGCATGGCTTGATAACTGTAGTTACTCTGTTCTTAACATCACATCCTTTGTTTTTCTATCTAATGTATTCTAACTAGTTGGATGAACAAAAATAATTGGACTTTATATTTAAAAATTACATCAAGTTACCATCAGGTAGCTAGTTAGCTAGCCAGATAGCATCAACTAACTATATTTTTCAAATACATTATTATTTTGTTTTTCATAATTATTGATTATATTTTTTTTTTCATTTAAAGCTAAAAAAGCCTGTACTCTGATTTTGCTGTAAATGTATAAAGCAAATTGCTAGAGGGCATTTTAACTCCCTGTGGGGCAAAACGCCCCCTTGGTACAAATGTGCCACAAGCTCTCAGACTTTTGAACTTTTTATTTGTCAGTCTTACTGTCAATGGATCTCGTTCAATGGAACGAGATGGGGATACTACAATAATTGTATCTATTTATGATTTATTGTGTGATTGGCACCCCAAAATGAGTAAGAAACAAGTAATAATTATTTTTCATTCAGCAAATATTGATGCAGGCCAATGTTATTTATATTTATGTTCATGAATATTATGCAAAATTATTCCAACATTGACTGGATAGGAAATTGATTGTTTAATGCTGTTGGTAGCCAATAATTCATCTCACAAACAATTTTTATTATAACTGCAATACTTTTGTTCTTAGTTTTGAAAAGAGCAAGTCATGCAACCTGTCCATGTTGGCCTGATGGTAACTGTGCACATTATATGGTTAGTTGCATTTTATTATTTGGATTTAGGATTGTTTTAGAGTTGAGTAGTAACATGCAAAGTGTGTTAATAGTTGTGAATCAAGTGTTCGCTGAAGAGTTTGTCTTTAGATGGTTCTTGAAAAAGGCAGTCCTGTCCACTTTTAAAAACTCTTCTTGTTAATGCGTTTTCTCCAATCAAACAGAAGCACTCAAATGTATTCTATAGAATAAAAATTAAATTTTTTAAGATTTAATTTGATTTAAAAAATAGCATATTTCAGTATATCTCTGTCTTTTTTTCTCTTTATTTGTTATGGCCGCTTTACTGCCTCCTCAAGTACACAGTCATGTGACATGTTTCCACGGTAACATCGCCTTGTGCAGCGGAGGAGGGCTGCTCAACTGTCTGCCAATGAACATACACACTTCCAGCATATTTACACCACTCAGCCTCCTCACCGCACAGACACACACTTACACACACTTCTAATTTAAGCAGTTGCTGTGCAACCGACAGCAAACAAAAATAAGGGAGTAAGTGTCAGAGTGTGTGTTTCCTATGCATGACACAGGGATGTGCTCCACAGCTTCTGTTGCTCAGCAACTGTCCCAAATTAGAGCCACAGCTAAAAGTGAACAAACAGATTATGCCTACGTAGGAAGACGGTGTGTTTGGCTTACAAGTACATGACACCTTATGCACATGGAAATGTGGAAGTCTATGCGTTTGGTATGTGCATTAGTGATTCTGGTGCCGTAGGCAAGATGTGATATGTAAATGCATTAAAAAGTACAAGTACCTTTGTTGATGTTGTTTTGTAACAGTACTATCTACATGCATTTGCTAATAAATAAAATAAAACTAATTTATTTTATATATTATTATATATTTCTTTTTATTATACCAGCTAAATGGAACAAATGGTGTGTGTGTGTGTGAGAGAGAAAGAGAGAGAGAGAGAGAGAGAGAGAGAGAGAGAGAGAGAGAGAGAGAAAAATATATTATATTAATAATATAAATTATTATATTATTTTTTAACTATTTATATTAATGTTTAATAGTATATTAAAATAACTATTTATTTTAATTATTTATATTATTTATTATTTATATAATGGATGTTTTTGTATTGTCGCATTGCATTTTTGACATAAAACATTTTATATTTTAAATATTTATTTTATACATACTATTATATATTTTATATAATATTTTATATTATTTCATCACAACTGTCCAATTTAATCTCAGCGGATGTCATCACATTAAATTTCTGACAGTTTTTACAGCAGTTAATTTGTTTACTAGAAAAATTCACAGAACACCGATACTGCTCCTGAGAAAAAGTAACTGAATAGGTCTTGAAATCAAGAAAGAACAAAATCTTGTTTGGCAGTTAGATTTAGGAGACTATAACAGGCAGACTTTACTGCAGCCTGTCATGTTGAATTTAAATAGACAAACCTTTTTTGAGATGAGTGTTCACTACAAAGCTTTTACATGTTCACATGCCGCAATTAAAGAAACAACTGAAGAAACATTGAGCTACTTTAGTTTGGAAAGGGTTACAAAGTCCATTTCTTGGCCTCTGTTGAACCGCAGTGCAATCCATTACCTGCGAACAGAGTAGTGGTGAATATTCCCAGAAGTGGTTGACCGGACAAAAATTTCTCCAAGAACATGGCAGCTCCTGATCCAGGAAGTCTCAAAAGATCCCAGAACAACAGCAGGCATCTCAAGCATGAGCTTAGGTCGGTGTTCGGGACTCAAATCGTCATTTCAGTGGCTGAAAGGAAATGAAGTTTTAGAGTGGCCTAGTTAAAGTTTTGAGTTGAATTCTATAGAGAGGAAGGGGGACGTGAAAAAACAGTTCACACTTGAAGACCTAGTTTGTCAGGGTTAAAAGAGAGTTTTTTTTAAAGAAGAATGAGTTCCTCAGCAGAGACAAGCAAAGCTCTGAACAAACTTGTGGAGGTGTTTAGTTGCAGTTATTGTCATCCAATATGGCATTTACTTTTTCACAGGGGTGATATGAGTGTATGTTCACTATAATCACTTTTCAAAGAACAAAATAATAATTAAAATGTTTCTTTTTGTGCAACATTACATTTTGTTTCAAAAACTCTAACCATTAAGATATCTAAAATACAAATTTTCATTTTTTTTAAATAATACTAATAACCCTGCAGCATAAGTATTTTAAAATGAGCCAAACAAAATAGACCTGGAAACCAATTTTGGGGGTTTTGAAGCTTTTGTCTGCACATGCTTGCTGCTTTGTGCTCTGGTCTCCGGTGAGAGCTGTAATCTACTGTTCCCTGAAATCAGCAGAGAAATACTGGGCTTTTAACATCCACCTCACTAATAACCTTTAATGGGCTACATGTCTCTCTCTCTCTCTGGCTCCTTCTCTTTTCCTCACAAGTACTACATAATAATTCACTCTAGTATCCAGCATGCTCTGGAGCAGAACCTGTGTGTGTATGTGTGTTTTATTATAAAGGTTGATGTGTCCTGTTATGACTCACCTCATATATTGATGCTGCCATTACAGCCAATATGCCCTCAACATCGATTAGACAAACAGCCAGGTTACACACACACATTCTCACAGATGCACATGTACACACACACACATTACTCTCACAGCATTACCAAGACAGAACACAGGCACAGGGAAGCTTCCATGACAGACTCTCTCTTCCGAAGACATGCACAGTATTTTGGGTTTTTGACAATTTATGTTTCCTGCACTTCTGCTGTTCTCTTGAACTTTATGTTTTAGACCCAAAAAGAGACTGAAATGAAAAATACTGTAGAATAGAGTATATCCCTCGGAAACGGCTAATGTTCTGGCAAGTTGTGAACTAACCTTCTTTCAGTAAAGTTAAAAGAACGTTAACTGAAAGTTATTTGGTCTTTTTCATAGAACTTTTTTCGGAAACGTTTTAGTTGGAACATTTTTTAAACGTTACTACTTGTTTCAGAATGTTCAGAGAACATTTACGTAACATTCCCATGTTTACAAAATAATAAAATGGAATGTTCCCTTAATGTTCATATATTACCAAAAAAAAAAAAATTATATATGTATATATATATATATATATATATATATTTTTTTTTTTTTTAATATTTAAAAAACTGGGCCTCTATGGTAAAGTATAACAGTAGTGGATTAATTAGTAGTAGAAGCACTGATCATGTTTATCCCATAAATAATATGCATTCTCAGAAAATATACCTTTTCTCTGCATGACGGTGGTCTTAATTGGTTTTTAGTTAAAAACTGCACATTGCATAGTTACCTTTATTCAGTGGAGTATAAAATGATCCCAGATTTTACTGTGTCCACTTATCAACTGAATCACTATTGATTGGTGTGGATTGCTCTCACCAACCTCTATATTCAACAAACATCTTTAACAATTCTTTGTAAACAGCACTGAGTGGGTCATTTTACAAACAATCAGATTTTCCTTGATGTTGTTGGATAAGAGTCTAATATACTGTAGAAACATACTGGAACTTTTAAAACTTCCTGTCAATCCAAAAAGAGCTTTTACTGAAACCAAGCTGCACAAATGACTCGTCTTTAACTCAACTTTATCAGGCAAATAAAAGCATCAACAATTTTTGTTGTGTGTTTGTTGTCTTATGTATCTTGTTTTTTGCGAGGAAGTTTTAAAAGTTTTAATGTTTTTCCACAGTTTTGTTTTGTTTTGTTTTTTGTTGTTGTTTGTTTTGCTTTGTTTTTTTTTGTTGTTTTTGATTTGCTTTGCTTTGTTTTCTTTGCTTTTCTTCTTTCTGTCTGTTTTGTTTTGTTTTGTTTTGTTTTGTTTTGTTTTGTTTTGTTTTGTTTTGTTTTGTTTTGTTTTGTTTTGTAATGTCTGTTTTGTTTTGTTTTGTTTTGTTTTTTTGTGATTCTCTAAATTGGGGAATATTTCATTGAAACCAAGCTGCAAAAATGACTGAGCTCACAGCAAATGTTCTCAACTTTGTAACCTCAGACAAATGAATGCATCAGCACATGACTATCAACGGTTATACATCAGTGATGCCTCTTGGGTGATCACATATGATACATGTATCTTGTTGCTGGAATTCAGTCATCTGACTTGATTATGAAATAAGACACCACCATTGCTCACCTCACACCAAAAATTCTCTTTGAAATTTTAATGGTCAAAGTTTGGTTTAATGTTTAACAATAATTATGCTAAAATTATTTATTTTATATATATATATATATATATATATATATATATATATATATATATATATATATATTTTTTTTTTTTATTTTAATAATAATAAAAATAAAACTTTTTATTGAGTGGATAACACTTTATATGTGCGGTTATTTATCGCAAACACATTCACTTGATCAATTTTAAGACTAGGGTAGTTGTATATATTCATATTTTTTCATAATCATCTCTTTATTCTAGGTTGTAGAGTAGTTTTATCTCTTAATAGCCCTTTTCATTAAGAACATAATCATATTTTAGAGCAACAGTTCATGGCATTCCATTGTCCTTTTGAGGGAAGCATCCCTCTTCAAGAAAACCCTGCACACTTCAGTCGACACAGAGAGAGAGCAGTATCACCATTATAGGTTATTAGTGTGCTGATGCTAAAAGCTTTCACTGGAGACCAGATGCTGAGCATGTAGCAGTGTGTATGGCTGTATATATGTGTGTGTGATGAATCTATGTAACCATGGAAACAGCACAGATATAACCTACAAATGCAAAACCATAGAAACTGCCAACAGGTCAACTGACGAATAGAGTGAGGATGAAAAGGGAAATATGTGAGTCTGCGTGTGTGCTCTGCTGGATGCCACACAGTACAGCTAGATTACCAGACATAACAGAACAACACTGCAGAAAACGGCATCAGAGGACAGTCACTTGCATACACAAATCATTGCACACATTTATTGGTTGGAGGCTGATCTGAATGTAAGCTTAAAGTTGATTTTAAGAAAGTGTTGGACTCAACATTACAGAACTGCATACTTTACCAGAGATAAGTATGTAATTTCATTGGAAGTAAAAAAAAAAAAAAAAAAAAAAAAAACCTTTTGCTAAAAGAGACATGCATAGGCGAATAATAAGATAAGCATCGATTTATCGCATAGATAGGAAGAATTTTTATTCCATGCCAACTTGGTTTTTGCTGAAAACGGTCTCCTTGACTCTTACTCTATTATGCTTCTTTTATGGTGTCTTTTTTGTGGAGCATACAAATCATATTATGGGTTTCTAAAGATGTCTGGGTGAGTAAATGATGACAGAATTTAAAGTTTCTTTTCAGTTATCATAATTAAATATCCAGGTAAGCGAGCACACCATGCATCTTTGGCTTGATATTCAGGAAGGAAAATGAATGAGCATCACAGTATACAGTAGCACCAGGTTTCTGATTACCTGTTGTAAAACTTAAGCTAAATTTTACAGCTCAGCATCTAGTAATAGGATTTTTGTTCAAGTGTATGTGAGAAGGGAGGATGTATCCAGTACATCCCTCTTTCTCCCAATACAGTGCAGTATATTCACCAGCCCCCTCTGCTGGTAAAATGATACCATGAGCATTTATATCTAAAGGTAGCAGGTCTTTCCAAGATAGAAGAAAAAAAAAGATTTTATCATGACTCAGCTGAGGTATCCATAGCAACTAAAAAGATCTTCATTCCAGTTTTTCCCCCACAGCTCTTTTTATCTATCTATCTATCTATCTATCTATCTATCTATCTATCTATCTATCTATCTATCTATCTATCTATCTATCTATCTATCTATCTATCTATCTATCTATCTATCTATCTATCCACACACTGAATGAAGTTTCAGCTCACTCTCTGTTTTCTGAATTTCTAGGTTTCTGATTGTTTTGGGATGCCTGATTCTGTCAATTTTAACAACGTTCAAAGAGCATGAGAAAGATTCGGCTCACTGGCTGGTGATTCTGGTGAGTGTGCGCCTTCTGTTCATAGCAATGCAGTGTTTGTGTGTGAGATTTGATGGTTGAGAGGAATATGACTGAATGTTTCTCTCACCTGTAGGAGACATTTACAATCTTTATTTTTGGAGGCGAGTTTGCATTGAGGATATGGGCCGCCGGCTGCTGCTGTCGATATAAGGGCTGGAGAGGACGGCTCAAATTCGCCCGCAAACCGCTGTGTGTCCTGGGTGAGTTAAACACACTGACTCAAACAAACACAGTCACACTGAAACATACAGTATGCACATACACAGCTACATTCAAACGTTTGGGAGTTTTTTGAAAGAAAGTAATTTCATTCAGCAAAGACATTAAATTGATCAAAAGTGACAGTGAAAGCATTTATAATGTTACAAAAGATTTCTATTTCAAATAAATGCTGTTTTCTGAACTTTCATTCATCAATAATCCTGAAAAAATGTGTCACAGTTTCAATAACAATATTAAGCAGCACAGCTGCTTTCAACATTGATAATAAGAAATGTTTCTTGAAAATTAAATCAGCATATAAGAATGTTTTCTGAAGGAACATGTGACACTGAAGCCTGGAGTAACGATGCTGAAAATTCAGCTTTGCCATCGGAGGAATAAATTACATTTTAAAATATATTCAAATAAAATTGTTTTATTTTAAATTGTAATAATATTTCACAATATTACTATTTTAATTGTATTTTTTAACCAAATACATGAAGCTTTAATGAGCATAAGAGGCCATATGTTCTCTATTTTGTTAGATATCTTTGTACTGATTGCTTCGGTGCCGGTGGTTGCCGTACGAAACCAGGGAAATGTGTTGGCCACATCACTGCGCAGTCTGCGCTTCCTGCAGATCCTTCGAATGCTACGAATGGACCGCCGCGGAGGCACCTGGAAACTGCTGGGATCTGCAATATACACACACAGCAAGGTATCCACACACATGGTGTGATGTATGCCAACAGGCCATTCCCTCTTGATCAACATCTAAGAGCACGTCTTGCTTGTTCAAATCATGTCAAGCATGCTCAAATAAACTGATGGGGTCAGCAATGTGCACACAATCCCAAGTAGACACACGCTCATTCCTCAAAAATGCTATGGTCTGCTATACGCAGACATTCAAAGTACATACGCAAGCACAAACAATCAGATATCAGTGTCTGGTGAAGTTTGATCTCAGTACTGCTGTGTGTGTTTCCCGGTTGGTGTGTGCGGTCAGGAGCTGATCACAGCGTGGTACATCGGCTTCCTGTCATTGATCCTGGCCACCTACCTAACACACCACCATGAAAATAATGATGTCACGGTGGAGCCATCATACACCGAGGGCCCCTCCCCAACACCAGCCCCACAGGACTTTGACACCTATGCAGACGCCCTCTGGTGGGGACTGGTGAGAAAGACGCACTGCACTCGCATTCAGAACTTTAAATTGATTTGAGAATGCCTTTTAAATTAATTCAAACTAAGGTTGCAAACTCAGATTTTGGATATAAGGAAGTAAAGTAAAGATCTATTTATCTATCTATCTATCTATCTATCTATCTATCTATCTATCTATCTATAGATGACCAATATATATATATATATATGTGACCCTGGACCACAAAACCAGTATTAAGTCGCTAGGTCATATTTGTAGCAACAGCTAAAAATACACTGTATGGGTCAAAATGATACAACATTTAATTTTTCTTTTATTCCAAAAATCCTAATAAACTATACATCAATGGGAAGCTTATTTATTCAGCTTTCAGATAATGTATAAATCTCAATCTTGAAAAATTGACACTTAAGACTGGTTTTGTGGTCCAGGGTCACATATGTGGATGCATTTTAACCCACGCTACATGAACCTTTTCATATAAAGTGGAATAAATACAAAACTAGAGCCAAACTAAAATTGAAATAAGATCCTGTAATAAATCGCATAGTGATTAAATGAAATAATCATAACTAAAGGACATATGAAAGACGTATTTCTGTACATTTCAAAACAAGGTGCTTTGAAAGTCAATAAATCCTTGATTCATTTGAATATTTTAATTAAAAATGTATAAAATTCTAGTGAATTTATTCTATTAAATAACAGCAGAATGAGTGAGTTTTTGGATATGGTAAGATTAAACTTATTTTAGTAAATAAAGTAGCACATTTCAGCTGTCATTTTGTTAGGGTGGGTAACGTTACACAAAATGTCATTTTATCCTTGCTTCTAGAAAATCCTAAATTTTTCTGCTATCTAACAGCTTCATGTGACCGTAAACATTTAATTTTAACATGGCTTTAAGCACTATGCATTGTTAAAGTTTCACTTTTACTGTGACTAAGCCGGTAAATGTGATATTTAAATGAAATAATCATAATATGAGCTTTCCTTATGGTACGAACCCAGAGTCTCCGCATCAGAAGGAAAGTGATAGAACAAGTGTCTTCCATCTGAACACTTGTGTTGTAATTTGGAGCAAATCAATAAAACATTGTCGATAAACAACATAAAATGTGGGAAACTATTAATTGGTTATTCTACAATTAATTGTACTATAAATTATACTTCAATTGGAAAATACTGTAAATTGATAAACTGTTCGGCCTGATGTTATTTAATGTCTCCGCCAGTGCCTGTAGTCCAATTTGCAACCATCTTTTTTAAGAAATGTAACAGTTTTAAAAGTCATGAGTGGGGTGTAACTGGTGTGATTAATGTCATAGAATAAAACGTGGAAGTATCTTGAGACTGTGTGAACCGCGGACCTTAATTTAGGGGATATAACCAAAATCCCATTCAGAAAACCCATTGACTCTGGGACGATGGAATCGGAAGGGCCAAAATGCTAACTCGCTCCCGGGTTTTTGCCTACAAAGTGACATCATAGTTCCACCACTCTATTGTAGCTCCATTTTTGAGTTGCTCATTTTTAAAGTTTGTACCAAGCTGACATTATTACTTTTTTAAATTATTATTATTATTATTATTATTATTATTAAAGCAAATGTATGATAGCTTGACTGAATAAAATCAGCTGTACAATTATAATTGATACATTTAGTAAAAAAAAAAAAAAGCTAACTCTTGACATTTTTATGTACTGGTTTAAGCTTCATTTCGCTCCATTATTGAGCTGCACATCATTTAAAATTCATACATTGCTACTATAAAGTTTGTACCAAACCTGCATTATATTACTGGGTTGTGTAATGTAACTTTTTCAGTTTTTATGAGTGAATGTATGAAAACCCTCCTGAAAACATCACAACAAAAAAAATATGCCTTATGCACTTGTTCAATGATTTTAGCATTTTTTGAGCTGCTGTGGTGAAGATGCATAAAAGCTTTCCTCCATGATGAAAAGCGAAAGTCAATTTAATAGGAAAGAAAATCTGAACCATTGTGTGTCACAAGTTCAAAAGTAATTTTTATTTTTTTTAGATGCACGGCAATTCTTTTGACGGCAGCTCATTAACACTACCATTTGAGACAGTTTTACTTCGGTTCCATTAGTACTACTGACTGTGATGGTTTTATAGCAGCCCCATTTTTACCACCTTTCGTGACACTAAAAGCAGCTCCATTAATACTACCTTTTTAATGGTTTTACAGCTCAAGTACTTTGATAGCCTCTTAGCTGTGTTGCCTTAATCGCACTGATGACATATGATTTCACTCTTGTGTCAGATCACCTTGACAACCATTGGTTACGGTGACAAGACCCCAAAGACGTGGGCAGGGCGTCTTCTGGCCGGGACCTTCGCTCTTATTGGTGTGTCGTTTTTTGCTCTTCCAGCCGTGAGTACAGCTTCTTATTTGCCTAAAATGCATTTTCGCTGCTACAAATTACAGTATGATTGCTAGACTATCCACCTTATTTTTAACGTAAGAGCAGGTACGGCCATTTTTAACTTACGGTGTCATCTGCTTCCAGTTATTATCCTAGCTCTACAAAATCAGTCTGTTATGTTGCTTGATATTGCAAACATTTAATTTATTCATTCATTTTATACAAAATATCACTGACAAAACTCATTGTATGCATCTTTAACTAAACAGTGACATATGAACAGCAAATCAGTAACTGATATCAGTCTCACAAGACTTTTTCTAAATTGAAAAAACAAACAAAAAAAAAAAAAAAACCCAGCATATTCTGGTTAGGTATGTTTTGAAGCATTGAAGCTAGTCATGTGCTGGTCCTAAGCAACTAGCTCCTGCTCAGGACCAGCTCATAACCAGCTTAAGACCGGCTTGAACCAGCTCATGACCAACTAAGGACCAGCTCAAACCAGCTGCCATGGTTTAAAACATACCTAACCAGCATATGCTGTTTTTTCAACTGGGAAGTGCAGCACAAATTGTCAGCTGTATGTGTTTGATTCACTAACACAAACTGACTCATAAGAGAGATCCGATCAGCTCAATCCTTAGCCATCTTCAAAAAAGGCAAAAAGCATATTTTTATGCAGCACTTTTTTTGACCCTCTAACACTTGCATTCTCTGTTCATGTTCTAATTGCTTGTTTAAAAAAAAGCCTCTAACACCATTTTTGTATTCTATCTACTTGTTTTCTTCTTATTTATTAGATAAAACCAAACAAAAAAACACCTTGCTACGTGTACTGTGTTCGGCTAACCGAGACATGTCATAGCACTTGCATATTATTGCTCTTTTGTTGGTTTTGATCGTTTCTATTGTCCTCATTTGGATAAAAGCGTCTGCTAAATGACTTAATGTAAATCATTCGGTTGGGAAATGGTTAGGTATGACAGTATGCTATTTTAAAAGTAGCCTACCAGTTTATACTGAAGTCTGGTTATGTTTGTAGGGTATTCTTGGTTCTGGGTTGGCTCTGAAAGTTCAGGAACAGCACAGGCAGAAACACTTTGAGAAACGCAGAAATCCTGCAGCTTCATTAATACAGGTAACCAAAAACAAACTTAAATCAGCAGTAAATTCACCCCTTTAAACTCATTCCTCAACTGCACATTTGCTTAATATTCAATACTGAATATTGATTTCAGGCTGCATGGAGATACTACTCCACCAACCCTGTCAGAGACGATCTCATCGCCACATGGAGATTCTATGAAACTGTGATCTCTCTGCCATGCTTCAGGTATCATACACATACATCGCTCACAAAAAAAAAAAAAAATTCATTTGATTATATTTTAGTTTACAGGGACTTGCCTTTATTTTGGTCATCATCATGATTTAATGTTATGCCTGGGTTGTTTTATGATTTCACAGATACTCATGACAGATTTCACTTGTTTTATTCTCATGATTTCCATGCATCTCTTTTTAATGTTCATTTATTTTGTTTATTTCCATATGTGTGTGTGTCTGCATGCAGAGACAGCATCATCTAGAGGTCTGCTTGAGATTACAGGGAGGTACTCACACCTGTGCGTGGACAATTTACTTTTCCATCATAATTGTAAAAAAAATAAAAATATTTGGTTGGAGCCTGAATACAAGTTTATTAATATAAGAGTAAAATAAAAAAATATTTGAGCAGACTTATATCTTCTCAAAATATTAAATTAGTTTTCAGTATATCAGTGCAAAATGTTGTGCTTGTTTGATTATTTCTAGAATTAACGCAGTCTCAAATAATCACTATTGACTATCCGGGACAGGGGACAACTGTATACAAATATAGGTCAATTTTACACTTTTAAGAGCCCTGCCAAAAAAGTGGACACTACTGTAATAAATGTAATTTATTTGTTGTTTAAATAACGTGAAAATAAAATAAGATTGAAATATTCAAGAAAAACATTAAATGAAAAATAGGAATGTTGCTTTGGCAACTAACTGAAACAAGTGGCCAACTTGAAATAAATAAAAACTAAAACTGAAATAAATCTAAATTAAACCCAAATAGTAATTATTTTTAAATATAAAAATAAATGCTAAGTCTTGAAATCTTTTTAAAATCCCTTTTAATGTAGCATTTATTCATACTGCTCCCTTACTGACACTTGGCATTGTTATTTCAGTTAGTAACTTATAACTAGCAACTGATAAGCAAACTATATCTTACACTTTTCTATTGATATGTTTAATTATTTTTGGTACATGAAATTAATTTCAGAATTATTGGCCAATATTACCAGTTATATGAATACTTTTGTGCAAGTGTATACTCAAACACACTGCAAATGAAGAGAGCTTTGTAGTCATAAATGTGATCTGGTCAAACTAAATAAGTGTGTTGTTTCTGTCACCTGCAGGAAGGAGCCTCTCGAGGTTATGGCTAGGTAAGTCTCTCTCTCTCATTCCCCCGGTCTCTCGCTCACTGTTTTAAAGATTTACAGCATCTCTGGGAAGTGTAAGATTAATGAATCTGTGAAATGTGTTTCCTTAAATAACTCCTAATAACCACCACCTCCATTAATTCAGTGCCAAAGGCGTAATGACCAGCAGTGTGTTTCTGTGTGTGTGAGAGAGAGATCGGGAAGCTCGTTTCTCAATTTGGGGACATGTGGACAGTAGTTCTATATGTGATATTACCAAGTCCATTAGAAAAGAGTGAATTATGGATCACTGATAGATGACGGTGTCAAAGCAGAGCGAGGGAGAGGGAACATGAGTGTGTGTGGGAGAATTTAATGGACGGCTGGATGTGTGACGTCTGTGTCACTAAGGAAAATGATGGGAACTGTTATTAGCGATCTAAGCATGAAGAGCCTTGACAAAGATGGACTGCGTATATAATAATCATGAGTATCAGTTGTCCTTGACCTGGACACTGGCCTGACAGTCCATTTGTTAAAAGAGGAAAGATTTACAGATTGAAACAGAGGGAGAGTTGGATTGAGTGCTGGGCTTGTTTGTAGCGCCTGACCCGAGACCTGTAATCCATGTTCAGTCCAGATCAGAGATCAGATTACACATTAATACTGCTAATACATTAGTGCAAAACACACACCTGCGCAAATATCCACATACACTGGGAAACTTGTAGCCTGACATTATCACTACCTACCAAGCAAGTCCAAATGGAGAAACCAAACCAAACACGCATACTTTTATTTTAAAATCATGGTAAAAACTTTTTTGTTCACTTTTTTTTTTTTTTTGTACTAAACTGAAGATAATTTCTCCACGTAAGGTTGTGAATCGAGAACTATTTTTCTTCTGAACTGGTTCCTCATTTTCTTGATGTTAGGTTTAGCTAACTGTTCTTGAATGTCTAAATATAAAAACAAATAGAGAGTCCACATTTCTATTGCATTATCCACATAGTCCAGTATAGTCCAATTCAGGAACAAATGACTCTTATGAACTGATTCTTTTGAGTGAATCGGTCGAAATGATTGACAGCTATGACCTAAACAGTTCAATTATTGACTGATTTTCATATGACAAAATATAAAGATAAACATTCAAAACAGTTTTGTTGCAATAAATAGTAATTTTTTTGTTACAAATAATAAAGTTACCAGAATATGGAGCCCATTTAGAGACACGGAGATTGGAAACAATATTATATTTTGAAGTTTTTGCATTCGCTCACAAAACTTGCGTTCTTTCGCAAGGGCATTGCATTCCCCTAAGAAACTATGCATTCACAAAATTTCTGTATTCTCTCGTTAATGTATATGCTTCCCTGAGCACTGTTTTTCCTTCCGCCTCATATTATTTCTATTACTTTTGTTTTGCAAGGGCATGCAAAGATTCTATGGGGAAAGAAAAATATTTGTGAAAGAATACAAATTTTAATGGGGAACACAAAGTTTCTCAGGAGAATGCAAAATATTTGCAAGCAATTGCAAACTTTATCACTGGAAAGTTTTGCTAACAAAAACATTTTTTAAGGAACATAAAAGTTTGCGAGAAAATGCATTGTTTAGCATCATTTAGTTAGACTGATTATTGAAAGGAAGAGCTGCTTTTTCAAAAGTGCTCAATAAAAGAATCAATTATGGACTTGCTAAGTTGAAGCAGATTCCTTTTTCCTTATGACTTCATTTCCTGACTGGTACTTTAAGCCAAACCTTCACACAATCTTTCTGCACTTTTACACCAGTATGCAGGTGATTTCAGGTCTTACCATCCATTTACAGACATTTTGTTCCCACAATGTAAGCAAAACCTGACCCACTGTTACAAATACATACTGTACACACACACATACAAACAAAGCCAAATGGCTGGGAAACCTGCAGCCTGACATTATCAATGACCTACTAAAACAAGTCCAAAATGGAGAAACTGGACCATACACACACTGTTAAGTAGCTTGTGATATTCTGCTCCATTCATTTTTTCATGTGAAATCTATGCATTGATTCTCTTCCTGTCTGTTCTCACGTTTTCACTGCTTTCCTGTATGTCCGATGAATCTACAACACACACACATAAACACACAGAGTCACTTTTCAATCATTAAAACCCTCTCAGACAGTTTGAATCGACTGTAGACAGATTGTGTTTTGTGTGTGTGTGTGGGAAAGTGTTGTATCAGTAACTGGTTGGTAATAAGCTGTAATTGTGGACCATTTCAAGATGTTTCAGTCCCTCTCACCACTTCAATCTTTTTCTTTTCACTGTACTCAAGAGATACTGTGTGTGCCGCAGCGCATAGAGTGTGTGTGTGTGTGTCCATCCTTGGGGACCCTTCACAAGAGAATGCCCTGCGTTGTTTCTTTGGAAGGGTTCAGTTTCTCCTGCAGGAAGAGAGAGAGAGAGAGAGAGAGAGAGAGAGAGAGTGTGTGTGTGTGTGTGTGTGTGTGTGTGTGTGTGTGTGTGTGTGTGTGTGTGTGTGTGTGTGTGCAGAACCGCATTAAGACTAACAGATTCCCCAAGTCTTTAGCTGTTATGGAGGGGCCCTGTGCACCTTTGCATAGACCTACTGCCTGCATACTCGCTTATATTAAACTAGAAAAGTAAAGTGTAACGTGAACTTTAATGTTGGCTCAACAACCTGAGTTGAAAGTTGAAATTAGTTCTGAATAGTTTTTAAGAGTATAGTTTGAAAGTTAGCTCAGACTGGCAAATATAATATTTTTAAATAAGTCTCTTATCAAGCCTGCATTTATTTAGTCAAAAGTGCAGTAAAAACAGTAATATTGTGAAATATTATTACAATTTAAAATGTGTTTTTTTATTCAAGTATAGTATGAAATAGAATTTATTTCTGTGATGGCAAAGTTGAATTTTCAGCAGCCATTACGTCAGTTTTCAGTGTCACATGATCCTTCAGAAATCATTCTAATATGATGATTTGGTGCTCAAGAAATATTTTTTTCTTATTATTAGTGTTATTTACTATTTTTTCAATTTATTTGAAATAGAAGTCTATATATAGTATCTATCTATCTATCTATCTATCTATCTATATATATATATATATATATATATATATATATATATATATATATATATATACTGTTAGATATTCTTCATTAAAAATTGAAACCATATGTCAATGGAAATAATATTTATTTTGTGATTTTGTTAACTGTGTTGTTCGACACTATCATCATCCGTTCCTCTCCCATTTTTGATTTCTAACAGATAAAGACAGTTTGTCTTTTGAGGAACACTGAATAAGAATTACAAAATGAATTACTCAGAGCTCTGAGATTCAACTCATCTGTTATTCTGTCTCTTCTTCAGTCAGAAGTTGAGTTTGTTGGAACGTGTGCGGCTGTCGACCCCGAGACCGTCGACGGTAAGGGCCCGTGTGATGATGCCTGCTGCCAATCCTGAAAGTGTGTCAGGGAACTGCGGGCCAGCAGAGGCGGTTGAGGAGAGTCCATCAAAAGAGGGCAAACCAGCAGGGTTCAGTAACAGAGAGAGATTCAGAACTGCTTTCAGAATGAAGGCCTATGCCCTGAGACAGAGCTCTGAGGGTATGACACACTCCCAAACACATACACACACAGACACACGTCATTCACATACTAAAGATGCATTTACTCAAGCTGAACTTCTTTAAAGTACTAAACTTTTAACTAGTGCATACTTAGAAAAAACAGTACACAGTACTTGTAACGTTAATATGCATACTCAATTTACATAAATGTACACACTCTTAGCAATTTACACACTATAATAATAGATAGTATGTACAATGCAATTAATCTAACCTTGTTTCACTGTAGATACAGGAGGTCTGCCTGACCCCACTCCTGAGGAGAAGGGCTTCCCACCAGACATACTGCTGGAGGAGATGATTCCCACTCTCAAATTAGTCATACGAGCGCTGCGGTACACAAATATAAAATCTTGTGTCCATAACCCTTAAAAACCACTTGTGACCTTTTTTCAATTTTTCTTTATTTAATTTTTTCATTCTCATTCTTTCTTTCTTTCTTTCTTTCTTTCTATTAGAATAGTTTACAAATATTTTAAGCAGCACAAAAGTTTTCAACATTGATAATAATAATAAATGTTATTTTTGCACTAGATCAGAATATTAGAATGATATCTGAAGGGAAGACTGGTTGCTGAAAATTCAACTTTGTCATCGCCAGAATAATTTACAGTTTAAAATATTTTGAAATAGACAACTTTTAAATTGTAAATGTACACTTAATACATTTTTTATCTGTAATTTTATCAAATAAATAGAGCCTTGGTGAGCATTACATTCACATTTATGCATTAAGCAGATGCTTTTATCCAACTTTAAAGAACTTCTCTCTTTTTTCTCATTTTGTAGGATCATAATATTCCTTTTGAGTAAGAAGCGTTTTAAGGAGACTTTGAGGCCGTATGATGTCAAGGATGTGATTGAGCAGTATTCTGCAGGACACCTGGACATGCTCACCAGAATCAAATATCTACAGACACGGTAACACACAAGCATTATAACATACACATGCACATTTTCAAAGAAATATTATAGAAAACTTTTAAATGACTTTAAATGAGTTTACATTTCAAATGGTTTATTGCATCATTTTAGCTGTAACATATAATATTCTTTTAAGAAAAATAATGTAATATTTACTATTCGCTTAATCTGTAGACTTGATCTGATACTGACACCAGGACCACCTCTCACTCCAAAACACAAGAAACCCCAGAAAGCACCATTTCCGTACCCCACCCAGCAGTCACCTAGGTAAAAGCTCACCAAACTTTAAGGAATATTTATTTTTATTATGTTTAAAACTATATGAATATAAATTAAACAAGTTACACTATTATTTTGCTAGAGCATAATCCTAATAAAACCACAACCATATTTAATAATAATGACTAATAAATCGCTATATTGAATGAAGAGCTCTGCAGGTATATAATTTATTATTTATAATTTAGTACCATTTTTATTAAATTAAGTAGATGCAACCATTCTCATGTATACCCTTTTCCTCAGATTTACATTCCCTTTCCATTTTTCTCTCTTAGAAACGAGTCCTATCTTGCCAAAGCAAGCCTACCAGATCCCGAAGACCAAAGCATGATGGGTAGATTTGTGCGGGTTGAGAGACAGGTACTGCGCTCTGACAGCTGGTTGTGTGGCCTAGCTAAAGTTGTTTTGTTAAACACTGTCGTCGCCTCACTCACAGGTGGAAGACATGGAGAAGAAACTGGATTTCCTGGTGGATATGCATATGCAACCTGACCTCACAGGCCCCGGCCACATGACCATGGAGCGCTGCGACCCCACGTTGACCGTCAGCGTCGCAGGCGACCGCGTGTACTGCAGCTACGGCCCACCGCCGCACAACACACCGCATTACACACGCTCCGACGCCAACCCGCCCAGACCGACCGTCCTGCCCATCAGTCCACTGCCAAGCCACTCCCCGTCCTCCAACGTCAGCCAATCGGGAGGCCGCAGGGTGGGAACGCCGCTGTCGCTGTTGTCGGTCACTCATGAGGAGCTGGAACGCGAGAAAGAGGAGGTCACGGGCAAGGCCTCAGGGTTAGTGGCTGGGTCGAGCTGGGGCTGCGACCGGCGCTATTTAGCCGAGGGCGAGACGGATACAGACACTGATCCCTTTACGCCCAGCGGACCTGTTCCACCCTCGTCCACCGGAGACGGGTTCTACTCTGATGGAACATGGGGAACACCACCCTAAAGGCGCACTCACACACACTCACTCACTCTTTCTAAAGACTACAGACTCTGTACAGCACAACACCACACAGACATAATACTCGTCATATATAAATATGTATCCACGTCACGCTTTACCCCTGCAAAGCAAAGAGCACTGCATGGAATGCATGCGTTTTATCTCTAGTGGTAGACACCGCACATGGCAGTTTGAGACTGTGTGGTTATATTTGACTGGGAACTTTAAGGGAGGAGAACACAACAGATGCTATGCCATTTTTGTAAACATTTATTTTTCTATTTACACATCTTTTCATATGCATGGACTGCATGATTCATCCACGGAGCAGCTAAATGTATTGACGTCTCCTCCGGTTTGCACTTGCTTTCGTTTCGAATACTTGGGTTTGAGGAAGCTTCTTTCTCTGCACATCTTGAGCTTGTTTTTAGTTCCTTTTGCAGATTGTACAAAGGTTTTTACTCTGGTCAGCATGAACTGCACTCTGGGACATGTCACATTTTCACCACTAGCCATTTAAGGACCAAAAGCAGAGCCTCAGTTAAGAATTCCTCAAGTGTCTGGCCTTAATCCAACCAATGAGTACATCCCGTCTGTGAGCGGCACATTTAATGAGTATTGGCTCTGTACCTTGGGACCAGTGTTCCCATGACAACTACAGTTTCCTTACGGTAACCCTACATCAATCGCACAGATCATTTCAGGGTCAATTAACTGTGGGAAATGATCAAACTTTATCCTTAGACAGCAGAATTATTTTTTAACATTGACCAGTTTACCTATCAAATTACAGTAATTAATAGTTACACTTACTGAATGTTTTACTCCAAAACAAATACTTAGGTCTTCCAAAAGGTTTCACATTGAACAGATCCTGCATAAATTCGATGTTCAAATGTGAATTTACTCTCTGGTTTTGTTGTAAAATTAATTAAGTTTGTAATGTCAGTATTTCCCCGGGTTATTTTAGTATCATTCATCTTAGATACTATTATAGTCTTTTATATTTTTTTTCTTTTTAATTTGTATATTTTCCATTTCATCTTAATTTTAAACTTATGTTATTTTATTATTATTTTATGTGATCCGTCATATATATATATATATATATATATATATATATATATATATATATATATATATATATATATATATATATATATATATATATATATATATATATATATATATATTATGTTTTATTTTTGTTATTTTTTTGTACAAGTTAAACTAAATGGCAAATAATAAAAAAATATTATTATTATTATTATTATTTTATTATTATTATTATTATTATTATTATTTATTTCTAATTAATGTTTATTTTAAACTATTTTTATATTTTTTGTTGTTTCGGTTCACTATAACCACCCTGCCCCTGGTTATGGGTTCTGCATATCTACTTCCCTTTATCCCTCATTCACCTGGATGAATAATTCTGACTCAACTTGAACTTGATACTCAGTAAATCTTGCACAAATCAAATTTTGCAACTTGCATTTAGGGTTTGAGATAAATAGTACTAATATTGGTTCTAATATCTGTATACCTGTAACAACAAAGAGTTTGAATAGAGAGAAAAAAGCCATAAATTGGAAATGAACAATTAATCATTATTTTTTTTTTCATTTATTAGTAATTTTGACCATGGATGTTTTTTTTTCTCTTTGTTCCATTTTTTCCTTCTCTGTTACTCTGTCTGATATAAGCCTGGGGTTATGAGGTCAAGGCAGTAAAATAAGGTTTAGTATGACGTTAGATGCTTAAAGTGATAATTCACCAAATGTGGACACAAAAGATATTTTGTCTAAAAGAAGAATGTTTTTGTCCATACAATTAAAGTCAATGGGGTCCAAAACACTGAGACGTTTTTCCAACTATCTTCTTTAGTGAGAAACAAAGTCATACAGATTTGGAACAACATGAGAGTTGAGTAAATGATCACAGAATTTAAATTTTTGGGTGAACTATCCCATTAACCATCCTATAATCCTGCGATCATGAGACTACAATCAACTTTTTATTTCAAACTAGTCACTAAGCACAGATGTCCAAACACTGTTGTCCATTACTATCCTCAACTAAACCAGCTAAACTAAAAATCAGTCACAAATCAGCCCAATAAAGACCAAACAGCTGCCCATTATTATTATTCACCTGCTCTCTGAAAGTAAGGACTGCTGTCTGATTTTCTCTCTGACTACTGACTGCTGTCTATTCTGATCTCAGACTGCTGATGTACACAGATACACTGCTGTTTATTGTTTGTGCCTTGGCCTTTTAGAGCACCAGTCCCTCTCTGCCAGTCATTACATTCAATTCATCATGAATCAAACCTGCCATCATTTTGCTTTTTAGGCCATCCATAATCGTTTTGCTCTCTGTGGTATCAGTAAAGCATCTGTTCATTTTTGTAGTACATATTCGGTTGTGTATTTTCCTTTTAAAGACCCAACAAATTATTTTTTCGTTCTCTTCTTTTTGGTTTCAGATGAAATGATTTCACACTAGTGGCCTTCTAAGCTCTTATATTCATTCCAGTTTTTGAATAATAATCTTTATTTACATTCTGGTCGAGGCCAGTTTTAATAGTTTAATTTGATGAGATAATATGCAAATGTTATGACGAACTTGATTTTTTTTATGTTAAATCTTCAAATTGCACCAGTTAGTAATAAAGATATATTAAAAAATACATTGCAGTTTTTTCTTGTTTAATTAGAAGTCCTTAATTATGACTTTGTTAAGAGACAGATGCTGCTGTATTTAAGTCAGAGTTGTTGGGGAATGTTGCATTTGAAAGCAAGTAGTAGACTTTAGAATAAAAAGCAACTAGTTATGCTACATTATTACTTATTATTAAATGTAACGTTTTTGTTGCATAAATATATACAAGCCCATCCAAATATGTGGGATCGGTAAGATATTTCATGTTTTAAAGATATAATATCTGTTCTAATTAAATTAATTTTAAATGTAATTTATTCCTGTGATGCAATGCTGAATTTTCAGCCAGTCTTCACATGATCCTTCAGAAATCAGTGTTATACAGATAACTGCTTAATATGTTTGTGGAAACTGTGATAAAAGATTTTTTGATGAATAGAAAGTAAAAAAAGTTCTTTATTGACAATAGAAATACTCACTGTTATTTTGCCTGCAGAAATAAATATTATGGATAAAGACCTTGTTTTAGCCAGAAGCAATGGTTTGAAAGCAAAACCATTTATTAATGGACTGGTTTCTCACTGTACAAACACCCAGCTTTTCGCTTCACAAGTTTAATTGATGGACTGGAGAAGTGTGGATTACTTGTGGATTATTGTGGTTTAAACTCTCATTATGACGGCACCCATTTACTGCAGAGGATCTATTGGTGATCAAGTGAATAATGCTAAATTTCTCCAAATCTGTTATGATACAAAAAAAGAGAGAGAAAAAAAAACATCTACACCTTGGAAGGCCTGACAATGAGTAAACTTTCAGCAAACTTTTCATTCTAGGGTGAACTACTAGTGAAATATAGTGATCGCAAACTTTTGAATGGTAGTGTATATATTGATATACAGCATATTAGATTTGTTGGTTTAAATATTCCTTTAATCATTCCTTGAAAACAGTAACTGAAAGTAACATGTTCCTTGTAAAACATGACACTAAATGTTCCCAGCATTGAATTGACAGAATTAAAGGTTCCCAGAACTGACATTTAGCATCTCCTGGTCACCAAAGAGCAGTCACTGAGTTCAGAGCTCAGTAGAGTCGCAATAACAGAATATAGCTGGAAATATTGTGCCGAACACAAGTAGAGGGGTTGTTGTGGGAATGGCCTTCTGCCTAGTTCTTGGTCTCCAGGACAACAGAGTTTCCCAGGCCTTGCACTGTCCCAGAAACCATACGCTGCCAAACAGAATGTGCATAAGAAGAGAGGCTTAGTGCACAGGACATGTGATTTTCATATTTAAAGAAAGGCAAAAAGTGACAACTTAAGGGCTTTTTGAACAGCTACATCTGCAATAGAAAAGAGGCTACACTATTAATTCAGCCAAATAAAATGAAAATTGGCTTCTGAGGATGTTTGAAGTCATTTGAAATCGCATCTATGAAACCATTATAGTGCAAGTTTGTATAACTGTGTGTTACATTTAGCAGGAGGGAGAGAATCTATATCTGTGAGAGTTTCTTTGTTTGTGATTGTGTGTGTGAGAGAAAGAGAACGATTCTATATCTGTGAGAGTATCTGTGTGTGTGTGTGTGTGTGTGTGTGTGTGTGTGTGTGTGTGTGTGTGTGTGTGTTGGGCTGAGAGCAGGTCCTCTGTGTTTGCCAGCTGAGCTCAGGTGACACACTGGAGGGCTATTACAGCCTGTTGCCCTCTCCGGGGACCATGATGCCCTGCTGGTTCTGTGTTTGAGTGTGTGAGAGACAGCAGACAGCGAGCAGACGGCTGTCTGTGTCCTGCAGTGTCTGTGTCTCTCTTCTGCAGGTGAGTGTGTTTTTTTTTAATTGTTTAGTTCACACTCTTCCTCACGCTCTCTGTGTTTCAGCTCTCACTGGCACTTTACATACAGTGTGAACTTTTATGCTGCTTTTTAATTTGATTATTTCTAGTGTAATTTTAGTTTGGATGAATAATTCTGTCTTTTTTGGAAATTTTAATTGATTTAATCAGTGAGTTGTATGTATTTATTTTTGTATTTAAGTATTTATCTATTTATGCAAGTATATTCATTTATTGTTCCAGTTACTGAAAGACACATTTTAGTGTTGTTGTTTTTTTTTTTTTTTTAAATGTCCATCATTTCACTGGTGTTAATTGTCTGTCATGTCAAACGTCAAATATGCATAGAAAAAAACTGATGAAAATAAGAAACTTCTGAAAATGATTTTTCCCTTCCTCTTTATCTGTTCATTTTCTGTCTCTATTTGTATTGGAATTACATCAGGCATCTTCAGACAAAATCTGAAAGAAATCTTAGCTGTAGCTATTCCAGACCAGCGTTAAAAGGATTTTTGTAGCTAAATTTCTCTAGAGGATTGAGCTGGTGCTGTTGTGATGCTACTAATGAAGTCTTTCATCTTTAATGATATTTGTTCAGCAGTGAAAGACTAATTTTAACTTGTGAACATCATGGTCTGTGTACAGAGCTAGAGAACAGCCGCTGATTCAGGCTAATTGAGTTTGCAGTGACTGATCCACTCTCTGTGGAGATTAATTTGAAGTGTGAAATCTTGTCACACTTAGCAAACATGTCCAAACCAGAGAGGAAAGAAGTCTACATTTATTTGTATTTTTAATCAAATAAATGCAGCCCTGGCAAGCATAA
This sequence comes from Cyprinus carpio, assembly GCF_018340385.1. Taxonomy (NCBI): domain Eukaryota; kingdom Metazoa; phylum Chordata; class Actinopteri; order Cypriniformes; family Cyprinidae; genus Cyprinus; species Cyprinus carpio. The sequence continues at coordinate 24,680,254 of NC_056598.1, read as the reverse complement.
TATAATGTGTGTGTGTGTGTGTGTGTGTGTGTGTGTGTGTGTGTGTGTGTGTGTGTGTGTGTGTGTGTGTGTGTGTGTGTGTGTGTTACAGTAATTTTTGTGGAAAAAATAATTAATAGAATAAATTAATTATAATAATAAAAAAGATTTATTTTTATGCTTTGTAGAGTATTTAATGTCTTAGCATATTTTCTGCCTGATTTACAGCTATTTTGTATATGATGCTGAATAAATAATAAATGTACAAACTGTGTTTTAATATTATTGGACATAATAATAATAATAATAATAATAATAATAATAATAATAAAAGATCAGTGTTTCAAATGCATTTTGAAATAATCAAAGGCATTCCAGGCTTGATTTAAAGATTTTTATATTTTTATTTCTTTTTGAACAAGCTAGTAGTTAGGCAGTGCAGTTCACATGCATTACTCACATGTAGGGGGCACCACAATTTCAGCTCTGTTGGTGAAATCTCACTGCATAAAATGTATGATCTCATTACTGTGCATAAACACTCTTGTAGGCTATATGTAATTTATTCAGATACAAACAGTTCAGAATATGAAAGCTGTGTTTTAAAGGTTTTTACTGTGTTTGTTTTGCAGAGATGGCTAAACTCAAACTAAAACATTGGATCATAATATGCGCTGTCATAGTAACACTGTTCCTTATTCATACACAAGGTTGGTAACTGTAGAATAAAGACAATATTTGCATTAATATATCTGCTAATCAAGAGGTAAATAATATGTCTTTTTCAGTTATAAGACAAAGCAAGTTGATCCGAACAGAAAAACGAGAGCTCCTGGTGTCAACAGGTAACCAATCAGAGTCTCTTATGGAGGATAAGCACCAATCAGAAACAATCGTATGAACAGGACAGAGCTCTCGAAGTACAGATACACATATGAAGGCTGTTAAGTGCATGAATCATTGCAATCTTTGTATATGAAGGGTTTAAAATGCTTTTACTTGGTCAGGCATTTAGTCCTAATGATTAGGTGCATGTGAAATGATGAATGTGGTGGTTAAACCTGGTAATGAGGCTCATGTGTACAGGGTCTACTTCTGTGTATGTGATTTAGGAGGATTTTACAGGGGTGTAAAGAATGGTTTGCAGATTGATAAATAAATTTAGCAAGGTATAAATCAGTGTAATCTTCATTTACCCAGAGATCCCAGCTGAGCACATTGACCCCGCCTCCATAGATCTTACTGGACTCGTCAACACACTCATCAATGCTTCACAACAAGGTACATCACACACACACACACACACACACACACACACACACACACACACACACACACACACACACACACACACACACACACACACACACACACACACACACACATTGTTTTTTGTTTTGTTTTGTTTGTTTTTTTAACTATGGGCACTTTTATATCCCAGGGGTTGATTTTTATTAAAATGTATCAAAGTCACAATAAAACCATTTGGAAACTTTGCACCATTTTTTTTTTACTTTTTTCTCTGTTTTTATTTCTTTAAATAAAGGTAATTGAGGTCATTCTTTTGTTGACTGAGTATCTTGCAATTCTAGGTTTATCTCTCACAAAAAAAGACAGTTGCATTAGTTTTTTTCATTCTGTAAAAGGAACAATAGTATGTGTGTATATTCTGTTAAAGGTAGGGTAGGTGATTTTGGAAAGGCTAGCGATAGCAAGATAGCTTTGAAAGCAAGACCCCCCCCCCCCCCAGTTTAATAACTGCAAAGCCACACCTCCTTCAAATCACAAGAACGCACTCAGGAAGATAAGAGATGCTAGTGGTGGAGGACTACCTCATGTCTCATTCATCAGCAAGAAAACGCTACAGTACAAAGTGCATAATATTACAATAATAGCACCTTTCTTTCTCACTGAAACACACTGATGACGTATCGTGTCTGTGCATCGTGTCTGTGCATCGTAATGTTTGGACTGAACATTTTGATTGGACAAACATTTTATGGTCCTAAGCCTTCCACAGACAATATAAATATATATAAATAAATGCAGAACACTTAACTTAGTGATTGCTATCGAGATATGAAGAAACTTTCAACCAGTATAACAAAAAATGTTTATGAAATGAATCACCTACCCTGCCTTTAATAGACAAAAAAAAAAAAAAAAAATAAATAAAGTGGTGTGTTTTAACAAACACACACAAACATCTAAAACTGTTGTATTTTCAGGTTCACAGCATCTTTTCTCCTTACTCAGTGTGACATCACACAGTTCACTCTCTCTCCACAAGCTCACGCTGCTGGTCTACAATAGTAACTACCCTTATCCACACAGCCAAATCACACTGTAACTACAGCACTAATACTGCACAAATATGATGTAATTCTGTGTGTGTTTGCATGCGTGTATCTGTGTGTCATGTACACATGTATGGGTGTGTGTAGTCTCAGACTTTCAGGACATTGAGAGCAGTTTATTTCCATTAAGATACTGTTACTGTCTGACAAACAAGACCAATGACCTCACAGGTGAAAAACTTCCTTCATTATACACTGATTACTTCTCTATCTATCTATCTATCTATCTATCTAATCACTTTAGTGTTTTTCAGATTTCACAGCTATTCTGTTGGATGTAATGGGAAACTCCACCAGTTACCTGCAAGAACTATTTAAGTCCAGCTCTATCCTCTCAGGTAAAGCACCAACTATAATCATCTACACACACACACACACACACACACACACACACACACACACACACACCTGTATGCAATGTAGTGTATTGCACTAATGTACTATAATGTTGTAGTGTTGGTCCTCCGCACATACTATATCAGTGTCATTTTGTCTATGTGTGTGTGTGTGCTATTATCATTCTTCCAGTCAGTCAGAAGAACAGCTCTGATTGCATCTATATCTGTGTCATGGCTGGAAAGTCAGGTGAGTTTGAGTATGCATACACATTATTTTTTTTTTAATTCTCAAAAGTTTAGTGATTTATTCATTATAAATGCCACATGCTTTTTTATTTCCTACAATATTTTATCAAATATTTAAATATTTAAAGCTGGAGTATGTAACTTTTGCCTCTATCGCCATCTCTGTTTCTAATATAAAAATGCAAGTAAATTGCAGAAGTATTTTATATGTGGGTTGTGTTTCTGTAGGCTATTGCTCATCTCCGAAAAAAATGTAATCTGAACAAGTATTTTATCTGACGCTAATGTTCTGACCAAATGAAAATGCAAACGTTTTTATAATAAATAATGTTGTTTAAATCTAACGATAGCTCAGTCAGAAATACTCATAACTAGCATAAACTTTAAACCAATTTAAAACAACAAAGAAAGTTCGATACATATCTGAATCAAGCGAAGAAATTGGCTAATGTTGGCTGAAATGTCTTATCTGACGGCAGAAAAACCATCTCTGCATCAGTCTTTAATTTCTCTGGTCTCCACTAGTCCACTTCTCTAAAGCCGTATAATAGCCGGGCCGCCTTCTTTTTGTTTGCGGACATGATGCAACCACGTAAAAACGAAAGATGACATCAATTTCCCGCGAAATCGGACCTGATAACTCAAATTATAAATCATTATTGTAAGTTTACCGTTGTGAATGGAGGCAAGGTAAGGAGACAGTTTTAAACACTCGTGTCTTATGTACTTGCTCAGTAACTTATTTTTGATTTTGAACAAAAAAAGTTACATACTGCAGCTTTAATGTTTATTATCATTCACCCCAACATTTAAAATTGCCACTATTATTCATGCTTTTTTCATTACAAAACCCCAACTTCCTTTCACAAAAGCATGTAGACAAGAACAATGCAGATTTAAGTAATATTGTTTCCATATCATGCCAAAAACCTGGCCTAAAACAACTTGAAAGAGAATAATGTTTGAAATGATGCACGATTTATTTTATTATTTTATGTGACCAAAAACGCAAAAGAAAAATACTATTTCTTAATTCATTTAAGATTAAATAAGTAGGCCTACACTCTACATTTACTACTGACAATTATCCCTGCTCTCATGCACGTTTTATATGTTAAGTGTTAAATGAACTAGGTTATCAAAATATATAAATGTAATCAAACAAAGAAAATAAAGCAAAACTGAAACTAAAATAAAGGCATGTGTTCAGACAGTGATCTGTCTCAGCTCTGGGACATGGGCTCAGTCAGACCTCTGTTTAATCAGACCATCACAGAGGAAATACCCAGAGGTACAAACACACACACACTTACATTTATTACTCCGTCGCATTATACATTTAGAAATGTGCTGGTCAGATTCTATGATTTTTTTTCCTCCTGCTTTTCTTTAGGTAATGTGACATTTCCATTGCTGCCCTTTGGTAAGTGAGTTCAGAGAGCATATTGTTGTTTTTATGAGTGTCTGTTGTCAGCTATGATACAATACACTGTGTGTGTATTATCTGTGAATATAAACTGACCAGTAAGAGCCCTGTCTTACCTCTACAGTAGTGTGGCATGACCTCCCAAACACTAGTGAACTGGTACTATGGCCTAAACCCAGTACAGATTCCCACAGGAGCAGAGGTATTTTGACTATTAAGGAGTTTGGTGTGCTGAAGCAGACAAAAATGAGACTTTTCAGAGAAAAAAGCTGCTTCAGTAGCTTGATTTTGTACTATTTCCACAGTACCTACCTCTACAATAACATCAACACCACTTATTAGATCAACAGCAGCTCCTGAAACTACCTTCACTGTGACGACCACCACAACCTCACCCACTAGTGATCTCACAACTGCTGTGATCACCCAGCCAAAAGCTGTAACGGTAACCACAAATGCCATCACTCCAATGATGACCATGACAGTTTCACCGCCAACGCAGAGACAAACAACTACGACAGGCATCCAGCTGCTCACTAAAGTATCTCATACAGAAAAACCAGGCAAGACCCTCCATTACCACACACACACACACACACACACACACACACACATGCAAAACGGAATCTGACATTTTTGACCTTTTATTCTGTCAAAGCGGCAAGGGCGGCACAGCGGTGCCCGAGCAGGGTTAATGTTATTGTTGCCATGACAATGATTTGATTTGAATGGAGTCAGGCCGGAGCCACTGATAGTATCCATAGCAACGGTCCATTATTTTCCCTGGAGATTGTTTTGATTTGGCTGGGTCAGGAAGGTTAAAAGCACATTAAAAATCAATATATACACACTTACGTCTGTCTCATCGAGTGAACACAAAGAGGATGCAGCATATGCAAGAGAGAGTGCGCTATGAATCATACACATCTGAGCTGCTTTCCTGCTGTCCATGACAACACCACACAATACACCCCATCCAAATCAGAATGCAAAGAAAAAAAAAAAAATCACACACCTAACCCTTAAGACCCCTTAAGTGGTCATTTATTCTTTGCAAATTAAAATAGAGATGACCACTAGATGGCACCATAAGCTAATGTAAAATGTGCAGCTGTCCACTGAGGCACTGTAGCATCTTACAGCATTGCTTACATGTGAAGCATAATTTCTGCACCTCTACCATCCCCAAATCAAAACAAGTGGGTCTATATCTGTTTGACTTTTACTAGAGTAATATTTCATCAGAGTATCTGTACTTTAACTCAAATACATGATTTGTTGACTTTGTCCACCACTGACAAGTAGACATTTCCGAATGCATTTAATCTCTTTATCCGGATACTGCGAGATGCATGTGAATGTTTGTTTGTTTGTTTTATAATGACGGCTTTAAAGTGGTTTGCAATGTTCCCAGTTCAGCTCCTACCAGTGTTGGGAAGGTTACTTTGGAAATGTAATAGGTTACAGATTACAAGTTGCCCTGTAGTGTAACTATTTCAATTACTTTATAAAAAATAATGCAACTAATTACATTTGATTTCTTTTTGATTACTTTTCTAAATTTCTACCGAATGTTTTCAACTGTAAATCATTTTCAAACACAATTGCGATTAGTGATTATGTATGTATGGTTATAAAAGATGATGTAGCCAATGAGAGTAGTTAAGGGGGCATAGCAACACATATAGACCCGCCCCCAAACTCACACCATTGGTGAACTAATGTTGCTGCATTTCGAAGTTCAGAGAAAAAAGTAAAGTTACCTACATGATAGCAGCATTAATGCAGTGTTTACCTTTATGTTAAGTAGGCATACAAATGTCTTGCTTATAGTAGTCTCTGTATATGTATATAGAGCCAACTGAGCACAGCAACGTGCTGTAAAATGTTCCTTTTCAAAAAGCACTTTGAAATATTGAAATCCTTTCATATGGTGCATTATCTTATTTCACAGGGAGAGTTTACTTCAGTTTCCATTATAACTTATCATACTGATCTTTTCTACATTGCTGGAGATGGTGCTTTTCCTCCCTCATTCTTTTTGTGATAATATTATTTTTTTCTGACAGGATGTCCATGGAGAATAGAGCTATTTCATCAAGCAAGTGAGAATGAGGACCTGAAAGAGACCCTTGAAGAGGAGCTGATCTGGGGCAGGGCGACCATCAGCTCAGTGAAGCTGCAGCCGTGTGTGTTTGAGCTGTGCAAGTTTTACTCTCAATGTGTGTGCAGAGGATTCAGTCACAGAGCAGCAGAGTTACAGCGGTACAGCACTGCACAACCACTCAACAACTGTTTAGGCCATCTTTTAAAGTCACAAAATGGGCATAAATAATACAGATGCATGCTAGAACACTTGCAAGTTCAGTGGGCTCCAAAAGTCTGAATTCACATCCCTTACGAAAAATAAGTTTATTCAAGTGTGCTATTAGTATACTTCTTTTAAACTAAAAAATAGGAAAGTATGCTTTTAGTTTACTTTTTATGTACTTCTCAGAAATGGGATTTATGTACTCCTCAGAAATATACTTAAAATGACATTTAAGTGTACTTGGCTTATACTTACAAAAAGTCTAAATATACTTGAACTTTACTTAAGTATACTTAATAAAATAAACTTGAAGTATACTACTTTTTGGTAAGGGCATTGACAGTCTGAGAATTAAAGTGTGTTAATAAACAGATTAATTTTTATTTAAATGTATAATACAGTTTTAAGATTTTACAATATTTCTAAGTCACTTATCAAATTTGTGACACTGACTGCATGACCTCCATTTTGCAAGGTTTCCTTGCTTACACTGAAGCACACAAAATATATTACCTTGAATTCACATGCTGCTGTCATTAAGGCAAAAATTAACACATTAATTTTTTCACTCAAATATTACATTTTACAAAAGTGAAAATCAAAACTGTTTTCAGCATTAGTGGTCTCTATGGAAGCCGGTTTCTGCCACTGAATAAAAAATTAAAAAGGTACAGTAATTGCGACTTTTTATCTCACAATTCTGACTTTTTTTCTCTGAATTGCATGATACAGACTCGCTATTGCGAGACATAAAGTTGCAATTCTGAAAATTAAAGTCAGAACTGCGAGATATAAAACTTTTTTCTCAGAATTGCAAGTTTTTATCTCGCAATTGTCACTTTATAACATGCAATTGCGAGTTATAAAGTCAGAATTGTGAGATATAAACACAATTCTGAGAAAAAAAAAGTCAAAATTGCGAGAAACAAAGTTTATTATTTTGCAATTCTGCCTTTATAACTCGGAATTGTGAGTTTATATCATGCAATTCTAAGGAAAAAAGTGAGAGTTTTTATCTCACAGTTGTGACTTTATATCTCACAATTCTGACTTTATAACTCGCAATTCTTATATCTCACAGTTCTGTAAAAAGTCATAATTGTGAGATAAAAAGTTGCAATAACCTTTTTTTTTCTTTTTTATTCAGTGGCGGAAACAGGCTTCCATAGGTCTCAGACTTCTGGACCCCACTGAAATAAATTCACAAATTATTCACAGTTTTGTTTATAAAATTAATAGTATCGTGGAGTAAGACAGTAATTCTGTGTGTATCCTCAATACTGTTGAAGGTATAAACAAAATAGTCAATATTTTGTTCTCCAGATATTGTGTGGATAGCCATCGCTGGTATGAGAGACATACAGCAGAGGTCTGCAGTCGTATGAGGAGAGTCACTTTTTCCAAAAGTGAGTTACACAACATCTAATCTAACCCTAACAGCAAACAAATCAAAACATGCTAACATATAATAAAATGTACAACTATCATATTATCATATACAAATATACATCTCAGACCTTCACTAAAAGTTCATTAAAATCATCAGTGAAATTTGAGATTATTGAAAACCATGTATCATTTCTTCTACAATACTGTAGTTTAACAAAGTTTTATTCTTGTTCTTAGTGCGGATGAAGTTTTAATATCCCATAAAAGGGTCATTACTATTATCATTATCATTAATATCTTCATTAGTGCTTCTCAGTGAATTGTTCTGGGTTATTTAAAGCTACTGCTGGCTGTGGTTAAACGTGTGTCTGAGCAAAGAGACAATGGATGTTTTCCTTGATGAGTGAATGACTAAGATCAATAAATCATTCCCTCTTTCTCTCTATCTCTCTCTCTCACACACACACACAGGTCACTGCAACCTCATTAAAGTATTTGTTTCTGTGTGTGTGTGTGTGTGTGTGTGTGTGTGTGTGTCTGAATACCTGCATGTGGATCTGTACTCATTAAAGTGTGTGTGTGTGATCCCATTAAAACATTCTTCCTACAGAACTAATTATGTGTAAGGTCGGTCTCAATGATGATGAAGAGTGTGTGTTTTGTGCTGAACATAGATAGAAATAGGCTGCAGACAGTCACTTGATTGTAGTGTGTCTTCAGTGGTGAAACGGAAGAATAAGTCACAGGCTGCTGCTGTTAAATATATTTATAGAGTTCAATGGGCATTTGAGGCCACATTTAGCGCCTTGTTTACCTACCACACAACAATCCTCAAATATAATTGTCTGATGTCAGACATGAGCTGATGAAGTAGAAAAGCACCAATAATACACCAGTCATCTAAGGGTAAATCCTACAGGAATATGTACAGAATTTGGAATCAGTCCTGAAAGATCCTAATGGGATCAAACAAGAATAAAATGTCCTACAGGATGGTATTGAGTATTCTCTATAGTAACTTTAATTGTATTTGAATGTTTTGCTACTGCATAGTTGAAGGGATTCACACAGGTTTTATGTTAATTATAATGTCATATAGGACAATTTATTCTATTGTTATAATATTCTTATTAGAAACTTAAAAAAAAAAAGCATTAAAAATGCTAAAAATAAATAAATAAATAAATCCAGTTATAATGCTTTGTGAATGTTTCTTAAATCATGATAGGATAGAAATTCCAATAGGACTCCTGCATATGTTATAAATAAATTAAAATTACAATAAAAAAAAAAGTAAATTAGTGTTTATCCAGCAGAGACTTGTTTATTTTGTCTTATTACATTTTCATGAAAGATTATGATGACAAACATATTTTTACTTCGATTCAAAGTTCATGTTGAAGCAATTTTTACTAATAAAATCACAATCTCTCTCTCGCTTTCTCTCTCAGATCTGAAACAGAAATGTCTGGCAAGAATGTGTGTGAAGATGTAAGACAAGAACTGAGTTCATTTGCGGGGTGACAGACATCTGAACCACCTGAACTAAAATTTATGTACAGTATGTTTGAGAGAAACTGGGTTCTGTTAAATACTGAACTGCATTGTCTTCATTGAATCTGTATAGTCTATGCATCTAGTGTCTAAATTGCACTTCTGAATATAAATAAAACCAAACATATTTACCCATGTTTGATTTTTGATGTAGTGTTACACCAACAAACACACAAAAAGTATCTGAAAGAACAAAATACCCTTAAGATGGTGAATGAGATGGGAGAAATGTTTATATAAACATATTCAGTACTGAGAGGTATCGCTAAAATGTGTTCAGTGTCATTAAAAATGGATTAATACACCTAATATCTGTGCGTGCTGTGTATTTTTAGAGTTTATTAGAGTATTGCCTTGTTAGCAGCAGCTTATTTTAAACTCCCTTGAAACCAAAAGGACACAAAGAATGATTTTCAACCCCCACTTTCTGTTTGATCCTTACCTGAGTTCCTGTCCACAGACACACAATGGTCAGTTGTTTAAGGAGGTAATTTCTCAGCTGGGGTCAGGACCTTTACCCTGCATAAAAGAGAACTATAGAAGGTGTGCGTGTGTGAGAGAGATCCCTCTTTATCTCTTCATGTGTGACCTGAAGCACAAACCCAAAGAGTGTGTACTTCCTGCAGCCCTGTTACTATGGAGACCACTCTGTCTTTTGCCCTTTGACCTTTTAGAGTGTCCTAAATAGACCTTTGTTCATTTTGGGGTTATTTTCTCATCTCTCACACACACCTGCATTAGAAGGAGATTGCGAAGCACTGAGTTTGGATGTGTGTGTTTCCAATTGCTGAAGCTCTTGGTTTGGCCTCTTCACTGTGGTGGACTGAACTTAGGAATATTGGATGGTACAACTGATTGTTTAGTAGCAGATAAAGATGAGGCCGCTGTATCTTTTTCTCCTCTTCACCCTGCAGAAAGGTGAGAATATGCAAACACTCTTCTGTCACGAGCAAAGGTGCAGGTGAAAGTGAGTTCATCACCTTAAAACTGAAATTTACATGATAATTATTTTTAGTTCTTACACTTTTTTTATCAGCATATAAGAATGATTGAAGGCTCATGTGACACTGAAGACTGGAGTAATGGCTGCTGAATATTCAGCTTTACCATCACAGGAATAAATTACATGTTAACATACTGTATATTAAGAAAGAAATGTAAGAATATTTCACAATAAACTGTTTTTATTTTCCAGTTATCTTAACAGTCAATATTCAGTGATAAAAATACTTTGACATTTTTAACATGAGATTGTATCTTCAACTATACTTACTATCAAATTCTACAATTTGTTTTGTTCAGAATGCACTTTTTTTTAACAGAAAACAAAACAAAACTTGCAGTACATTAACCTTTATCTCGCTGCACACTATAAAAGTATGTTTTAATAAAATAAAACAACATAATATAAATAAAAAATAAAACAATATTTGAATTTTGCATTTTTTTTTTATTATTATTATTATTTTATTTTGCAATATTTGGAGAGGTTATTTTTTTAGGTTTCTTGCTTGACTAAAAATGTATTTAGCTTAATTTGTTGTGAAACTGATTATACATATATATATATATATATATATATATATATATATATATATATATATATATATATATATATATATATAATCAGTTTCACAACAAATTAAGCTAAATATATACATTTGTCAGATTTTTCAAATCAAAAATTAATTTGCTTAATTTGTTGTGAAACTGATTATATAAATATACTGAACAGTGTAGAGGGCCCTCACTTCCAAAGCATTGGATTGTATTAAGTAACTTGAGATAAAGTAATAACAAAAAATAAATAAATAAAATAAAAATAGTGTGAATAAGAAAAGTTTTTATTGGCCATCAAAAACAGGCCTATGCATTATGTGATAGACAGTCTAATTTACTTAAGATTTTCTACCATTTTGGGGGAAAGATTTTTATATTTCTGTTCACATAACAGTACACTGCATTATGCTTATTCAGTTTATTGGAATCATGTGGTGAAACTTATGAATTATCTATATCAAACACATTCATTTACGACAAACTTTTCTCTGTGCAGTTCATGGCACTGCTGTTTTCTGCCCAGAAGCAAGTGACCTCAGTTCTGATGAGCTTCTGATTGGTGAGTTCCTTTAACAATCAAACAAATGCCCAGGAGAAATTATTACGGACACTTTATGTATATGATTTCCATAATATATAATTAAACCACATATTAATCGTTAAAAGTGATGTATGTTTGTGTGTGTTTGACGTACAGGTTGTCTGGGTGTGCGGTTCACCTGGCTGTACGCTGTGTTTGATGACCTGCGGTCGGTGCTGGAATTCGCGGTCAGTCTGCGGTGTGAGACCGGACTCTGTCCCGCGGACATCGACAATCACGGACATTACTGCAGCAACGCAAACACACGGGACACCGCGCGCAAACACGTACAGCCCGCCGACACACTCGACCGGTGAGAGATGGGAAGCGGATGAAATTAGACTCAGGAGGGGGTAGAAAGATTTTAAATGGATTTATTAACTTCACAGTGGAGTCCGCGCGCGTGCACACACACACACGCATCACTTGCTCTCATCCCTCTTTCTGTCTGTTTAGCTGCTTCTCTATGCAGTTGTTGAAAGGATATTAAAAACAAAAACAGGCAGAGCAGTGAAGTGTGTAAAAAAACAAACAAACACGTAGTTTATATTAAAGTGCATATATAAATATAAATGCACACATAAATATAATTTGATATGAAGGCACACATATACCCACATGTGCAAGAAAAATCTATGGTGATATCAGAGGACCATAATGTTTTCATTTCCTTTCTTTCTTTTTTTTTTGCCGTCCTTTTTTCTGTGAAGCTGTAGACCTATAAATAAAAATACACAAATAAATGAAAATGAATGTGATTGTGTTGTAGGTGTTGTTTTACCCACTGGAGATGTTCTCAAGAGCTAAAGGAGAGAAACTGCAGTCGGAGGATACCAACATACAGCAACTACACCTGCAGCTACAACTCCAGCTGTGGTACACATATTTACAAACCATTTTCATGGCAGATTTTCGCTTTTCAAAGAGCCTTACAGGAAGTTATTTCCAACTAAGGGATACAAAATATTTGTATTATATGCTTATAGAGCGCTGCAGTGATAACATAATTTTGTGGGTTTAAAATCACCCTGGTTCTATTAAGTGGAGAAAACAGTTGGTTGACCTTAATTCTGTATCCATCATTTGCAGATATGTTGGATTTCTGTGAGGAAGGATTCTGTCATTGTGATCAGATGGTTATAGACTGCATCAGCTCCAACCATCCTCACAAAACAGGTTGGAGGTAACCAACCAATCACAGCACAGACAGGTACAGTAATAGCAGGTGTGTTCAGAAAAATATATTACATTATAGTTTTCATCTCTATTTTATGTTCCCTTCAGACTCTCCCTTTGTGACGGATCTACCTGATAATGATACCTATACTAGTGATATGGTCAATGGAACAGGTGAGGCTGTTTAGACCCATTAGTTCATTGTTTTATTCTTTTTTAATTTGTTCTCTTCATTGTTGCCTGTATATCTGTAATAGCTGGAAAGCACTTTGTTGCTTTTAAAATGTGCTTTATACAGTATACTATATAAATGTCTTGACTTTCTAGTATTAATGCAGGGACTTGCCTACTTGTCGGCCACAGCCATTTAAAAACATTTTTAAGGGAAATAACAGATGATCCAAACATAAGAAAATGGGAGAGAGATTTACTTAACGCTGATCATCTAACAGTGTGATTTGTGTCTCAGACAGCGTGGAGCTTTCTCTATCAGACATCGACATGGAGATCATGTTCTATGGTAATGCACAAAAAAATGGAATCATTTAATATAAACAAATGTACCAATAAACATAAATACATATAATATATATTTTAATATTTATAAAATTACATTTATAAATAGCTATATAAAAAAACTAAAACTTTTGTAAATTTTAAATATTTTTTTATATAGGAAATTATCAGTGGAGAGTTAAATTGATCAAAAGTGACAGTAAAGACATTTATAACATTTATATATTATGAGATATTTGTAACTCAAATAAATGTTGTTCTTTTGAACTTGCTATTCATTGAAGAATCTTGTAAATCATGGTTTCCACAAAAATATGAAGAAGCACATCTTGATAATAATAAGAAATGTTTCTTGATCACCAAATCAGCTTATTAGACTGATTTCTGAAGAATCATGTGACACTAAAGACTGGAGTAAAGGATGCTGAAAATTCAACTTTGCCATCATAGGAAATTAGTTGCATTTTTAAAATATAATCAAATAGAAAACAGTTCTTTTAAATTGTAATAATATTTTACAATATTATGTTTTTACTATATTTAAATCAAATAATCAGTGGAGAAATATTACAATATTTAAGATCACATGCATACACAAGAAAATCCAGCTGGAATTTTGCATAAGAACAGTTTCTGTGAGAAACCTTTCGCAATTATTAGTGAACAAGATACACTCTGTCCTTACGGATATTTTTAAATATCATAAAAATTCCTCCCTCTTTTACTCTTTATCTTCAGGAGTTAATGGCACACTGAATGAGACTGTGACTAACTTCACCAATGAGTTGGTGCTGGTTAACGGCTCTCAGAGCAGCAATATTCAGAGCACAAAGTACCCTGGGATATTTCAGTCAGGTAAAGCGCTTCACTGAACTTATATTTAGACTCTTTTCTGTAGCCCAGAGGGTGATTTTCCCCTCACATCGCTAGTTCTGAGAACTCCAGTAATCCTCAGCCACCTAAAGACTTCACTGATCTAAGCTGAACCTCATCTTCAGGTCCAGAGGAAGAGGAGAATGAACCAGAGGAAAGAGAAATGGACAGAAACTCAGAGAGAGGAAGTATAGTTGAGAGAGAAGAAGAGGAGGCAGTGGAATATGAGGATGGTAAGAGTGTCCCGTTTTTTACATCCTGAGTTACAGCCTCAGATGCACTGTGTTGATTTATGCATTTTGAGCTTTTAGCTAGTCACAAACAAGTTTATCTAAACTTGTACAGTACATCAAGGACTTCTTTGAAATTCCAGTACACTCACTGCTCACTGTTCAAAAAAACCCACTTGATCAAATGTGATCAAATTATTCTAAATGATGACAAGTCTTTAAACCCCACAGCTTGAGTTCAAGTAAGGCTCTTAGCATTTCTGTTACTTTCCTTTTTGTAGATGCTGGCTTTTTCTAATTCTTAATTAAGCAATTTAAAATAAAGAAAGAAAGTCTATATGTAGTGACTAAAGATCAAGAATCAAGAAAAGCCTAAATCAAGAATCAGTGGCATAAATTGCCCAATAAGAACGCTAAGTATCAGAAGCAAAACTCATTTTGTACAATAATTATTTAAAACGAATTCAATGTGTTTAAACACATTAAAAGAGGTAGTTCACCCAAAAATGAAAATTCTGGCATCATTTTCGCACCTTCATTTGCTTCCAAGAGTGTATGACATTCTATTGTCTGCACCAGTGTTATTTTAGCATTATTTCTATACTATTATAGTATTGTTTAATATTTATATTTTTTTTTATTGTGTATTATATTTTTATATTTTAACTTTTCATTTTAATTTCAATTTATTATCGTTTTAATTATTATAGTTATTCAGCTTTAATTTATAGTTATTTCAGTTTTAATTTTAGTTATATCAATACTTCAACTTTAACTTTTATTTTATTTCTGTTAGTTGCCAAGGCAACATTTCTAATTTATGTGTACATTTTTAAGTTTAATTTTTTAAATGTTTTATTTCAACTTTATTTAAAAAAAAAAAAAAAAACTAATACTTTTAGTTGTAGTTTTAGTTAATAAAAACAATACAGTTCTGAACAGCACAAAAGAAGATATTTTGAAGGATGTTTCAACTGTTTTTGTGTATATAATGAAAATCAATAAGGACTAAATTATACAATAATTATAATATATAAATAAATATTTCATCTTGAAATCCACTTTTTTATTTTAGCTACTGCTGTGCTGATGACAGAAGAGCCGGGCAGAGACAAACAGGAAGAAGAAATCCCTACAACCCACAATGCAATGGAGTGGAGCACAAACAGTGAGCATTTCTTATACTGAAATTTAATTTGCAAATGACTTCATTATAACATTCAGCATGTTTTCTGACTGTTATATTTTGGTTTTATGACAGGTGAGCTGACTATTAACATAGCACTAACTGCAACAACAGAATCACAGACTGTCACAGAATCACCATATACATACACAAACACGCATCCAAACACACACACTCCTCACTATACACCCCACACAACACCAACAACTCACACACAATCATCTGAGGAGGAGGACGAGGAGAGTGATGAAGACGCACTTCAGTCACCTGCAAGCAACTCTTCAAAACCTGTCACACACACACCAGCACATACTACACACACATCCGGTACACATACTACAACTAATGACCTAAGTGACGTCGCCAAACCGTATGTCAGCCCACCTTTACACATCACAACAGAGGAAAAGAGTGATGAGTCACAAGAGGAGACAGAAGAGGAACAGGAAATGACAGAGAGTGACATAGAAACAGAAGGACATTCAACAAAAGCCAGTCAAAGCCCTTATATAGTTCTGATGACCAGACCCACTAAAATAACAACCAGTCAATACTCACATCACAGAACAACCCTGTCAACAGCTACCAATAAAACCACAGTAGCTGCAACCACTTTGATGCAACGCACATTAATGAAAGAAAGTGAGGAAAAAGAGATATTGGAGAAGAAGAGTGAGGAAGATAAAGAGACTGACAGAGAGAGTGATTTAATAGGCGACTCTAGCACAACCAAACCGACAACTCAAACACAAGCCAACACAAAGCCATCTCTATCTGAAGAGGATGAAAGGCACAAGAATAATAGTAAGGAAGATCTACCAAGTGATAAAGAAGAAGATGAATCGGTGAAAACCCAAACTACTGTGATCCCATCCGGGGTCAGAGAGGTCAGTCCATCCACGTGGATCATTCCAGCGCTGTTCCCTAAACCTCACAGCGTCTCACCAAGACTGACAGCTCACACAGCTGCAAAACCAACTAAGAACCACAAGACCACATCTATGGCTCCTCACAGACCCACAACATCAGGCCTCGCTGCTGTTGAAACTGCCCCTCGTCCCCAGAAACCTCCTGCCCTGGATCGTGCACCGTCATTGACCACTACAGCTCAGCAGGAGTCCGCTGAGGAAGAGGAGCAGGAGAAAGACGAGGAGAACCAGGAGAAAGAGGAAGAGAATGAGCCATCTGACAGCTCACAGGAATCCGAGAAAATCGGTAATATGATTTAACCAAGCAGGACGTGTTCCTGATTCAACAGTCTGTGAAAATGGTCAGTTAGGTTGATATAGGGATATGATGATGCATTTTCACAGTTAACCTAGCAATATTTTTCATATTTTTGATTTATAACACTGTGCATTTGTTTTATTACCTTAGCATTAAATTACAGAAAACTGGTTAACGCTGTTTCCAATACAATGGATGAGGGAGTGATGGCAAATTTGACATTCTCTCTTCTTTTGTCATTGAAACACTATTTTGGATTTTTTCTCTTGCTATTGGGGCAAACGGGTGGCTTGAAAATAATATTTGTTGTACAGTAGTTTCTGTTCACTACTATAGAAGTTTACCCAATTATGACTGCTTTCACTTCGAGAACCCCAGAACTGTGAAAAGAGTCCAAACTTGTTTGTGAAATCAGAGCAAAATGATTGGTAGATGATAACCCTGTTCCTAAAATCCAATCGGTTGATTGGTGTGGTAATGTTGTAGCAGGATGTTCATC
Organism: Cyprinus carpio; assembly: GCF_018340385.1. NCBI lineage: Eukaryota > Metazoa > Chordata > Actinopteri > Cypriniformes > Cyprinidae > Cyprinus > Cyprinus carpio. Next base: position 24,662,807 of record NC_056598.1, on the reverse strand, counting down.
CAAAAACTTGTCCTGCTTGGATAAATTAGGTTAAGCTATTCTCCAAACACTCCTGCACATCTGTCTGTACTCCAGAGAAATTAGTGTGTGTATTTGTGTGTGTTTCCCAGAGTCTCACCGGAGACGGAGAAGGGCGGCACCGCTCTTTGCCTGGTCTTTCTTGGAGGCTGCTGGACTGTCAGATCTGCAGCAGCAGCAGCAAGACGACTCTGAAGGTGACAAATATAGAGAGAAAATGGACAAAACATACAGCTACATACATACTGTACATCTTTCCACTAGTCTAAAAAAACTTATGAAGGCAAAAAAGCCTAAAATCTTTTAAAGCCTACAGAAGGTCTGTAAGTCTGACTGCATAAAACTGCCTGGTATATTTTCAGTCAGACTAAACCGTTTACATGGCAATTTGAAAACTCAAATTAATGCTTTAGTACAGCTTAAATCAAACTATTATGCATGTAAACATACTTATACTGGATAAGTAACAAACAGACACAGAAATGATGAGAGAGAATTGACAAGATGGCAAAATCAAAGAAGTGTTTTTGCATTAATCTGCGTGTGTGTGTGTGTGTGTGTGTGTGTGTGTGTGTGTGTGTGTGTGTGTGTGTGTTTGTAGAGTGCAGCACTTCTTTCCTCCAGTACAGTGCATCTGGTGAGGTGTTGAGGGACATGTCTGCACTGGGAGAAATGCTGTACTGTCTGACCGGACGATGTCCTCATGAGTATCAACACTACGGCTGCTACTGTGGACAGCAGGGGACAGGAAACCCAGTGGACCAGTTGGACCGGTCAGAACACACAAACACACACATCTTCACTGGAAAAAAATGTTTCAATTTAAGTTAGGAAAAAAAATTTACTGAGCAGCACAGCTGTTTTAACATGTTTCTTGAGCACCAAATCAGCATATAAGAATGATTTACGAAACACCAAATAACAATGAAGACTAAAATAAAGATTTTCAAAAACAAGATTAAACAACACATAAATAAATTACATTTTTTAATATTTGTTATAATTACAATTTTTAAATTGTAATAATATTTCACAATATTACTGTTTTACTGTATATTGTTTTACAATAATTGATCAAATAAATGCAGCCTTGGTGAGCAGAAGAGACTTTCAAAAACCCAAAAAAATTTCACTGACCCCAAACTTTTGTATCTCTCTATATATAGTATAAAAACTAAAATCTACTATGTATGTGTTATACAGAAATCAATCTTTTTTTTTTTAAGCATTTAAGCAATCAAGAGCTTTAATAAGATCATAAGAAACACAAAATAAGTTAAGGGTGTCCAAGCTATTGAGTGGCAGTGTATATATAATATAGATGTACACACAGACAATTCAATTGAGTAAAGCTCTGTTGTGTCCTGAGTCTGTCCTTGATGTGTCTCTGTGTCAGGTGCTGTTTTCTGCAGCAGTGCTGTTTGGAGCAGCTCGTTGTTCTGGGCTGCAGGAAAAACAGAAAACTCAACGCTCACATCAGCTGCCACAATGGAAAGCCTCGATGTATGGCATCACACACACATAATGCATGCCAAAACGACTTCAAAAATAGTACAATTACTAACATTTTCTTTGGAGGTCAGTTTTTTTTGTTAATGACTGTGTTGTGTATGTGTCAGGTTCAGGTGTGAGTGTGTGTGATCGACTGCAGTGCGTCTGCGATCGTTCGACTGCCGAGTGCATGGCGGCTTCACACTACAACCACTCAGTCACCTCCTCGTGTTCTGGGCCCCACCCACCGTGCCATCGGAAGCCTCATTCTTTAGCACAATCAACCAGTCAGGACTCCAGTGAAGAGAGCAATGAAATGACCCCAGCTCGGCCTCAAATGAACTCACAGAACCAATCAAACAAACAGCCACACACACCTGCACTCAACAAAAACCCCACACACAGCAAACCAGAACTGGAGGAGGAGGAAGAGGAGGAGCCAGGAAAAGAAGAAGAAGAAGAAGAAGAAGAAGAAGAAGAAGAAGAGGAGGAGGAAAAAGAAGAAGAACAAGAAAAAGAGGAGGAGGAAAAAGAAGAAGAATTGGAGAAGTAGTTCTATAATTTTCATATTTTCAGGGAGCTCTCAAAAGAAGAATCAGTCAGAAAGGATGTCATGCACATTTAATGAAAAGTTAAGCTCAGTCTGAGCTCACTAGAGTCCTGAGGCCACAAAAGATCACCCAAGATCTGCTGCTCCTCCTCTGCTGGTGCTTGACCTATTAAAAGACTGTTTGTATGCTGGATCATAAATGCCAGCAGTTGAATTTTTATATTTCTCAGTATTTTTTTTTTTATCCACTTTTAACTGATGTCTGTGTAATTAAAAATAAAGGCATTTATTATGTAAAAAAATCATTTAATAATTTTTATACTTCAGCTTAAACTTATTTTAGATTTTTTTCAAAACGTAGTTTCTAATTTTTTCATCTAATATTTACATTTTATTTTAGTTTAGCTTATTTTAATTAATCACAAATGACAAGGCCAAAAACAAACAAAAAATGTCTATGTGAATCTCATGAAAAATATCAAGAAATGTCAATCATGTTTCACAAAAAAGGTAAATAAAAATAAATGAAATAATTGCATAAAGTGAAAAAGAAGCCTATTTGTAGAAACATTCTATGAATTTTCGCCCAATTCCCAGTAGCCCTCTGTAATGTAATGCAAAAAATATAATTTTCAGAACTGTAATGTGAAATAAATTATACATTTAAATATTATTTAAAAGTGCATTTAGGTACAATTGTGAGTATACATCATAGTAGTTTTCGATGTTTTGAATTTAAACTGATTTTAATAAAATAAAAAAATAAGTGGCCTTCTTTGATGAGAATTCATAAAAGATAACAGAAACAGTACGTATTTAAATACAAAATCTTTATTAAGACTTTAAGATCTCGTACATAAAATCTCATTGCACATTAATGTGGCAGACACTGTCAAGACAGCGATCCTGAATATGGCTAATGAACACCTACAGATTTCATGGGAACTTTTATAATCATGTATTGTAGCAACACTGCAGTGGTTCGTACCATTACACATTTGAAATCTAGCATGATGCATGTAGACATACACCTTCTTCACACAAAAGACTACAAAACCATTTCTGTTCCATATCGACACATCACCATCAACCTGAAACCTAACGCATCTCATTCTTTACCTCTCTCCCATTCAAACAGAAAAAATAAAAATGAAAATCATTGTCGATAAAACACAACTAAAGGTCAGTTTCAGACAAACCATGTGATAATTACTAAAGTACAGTAAAGTTCCACTGAGGATGAAAATAAAACATATTTTGTGAATTACACTAAAAATTAATTTATATGCAGTTACAGCAAGACCCTTAAGATTTCCCTTCACTGATGTAAAACAAAAACAGCATGCAAAAAATAGACTTATTGTATCCCTTTGACACACACACACACACACACACACACACACACACACACACACACACACACACACACACACACACACACACACACACATCTCTAAAGGTGCATTACAGATGATTCCTATTTCATATAACACCAAAAATATATTGCATTATTCTAGAAATTATTTATGATCTTATATTTCTACAGAAGTAATGTGCCTGATTTCATCACAGCATTTTACGCATATTGTCGCAAAGCAACATCTATTGAAATGCAGCAAGTTACTGAGATAAAAACACAACGGCCAAAGGTCAGCTACTGACTATTTCCTGTCCACCAACATTTTGTCCCTGAAATCCTTCCATTAACACTTCAGATGTCTTTTAACAGACTGGACAGATCAGAAAATCTTCCACCTTGCAGTCATCAACTCGGATATTATGGAAATTATAGGAGACATATAATCAATCCTATTGCGAATTTAGAACAAGCCACTGTTCTGAAGTTTAACCTTTAAATAATTCAAGACATTCTTTACTTTCTGTGCATACAAATCCCACAATGCAGTGCAAGTCTCTAGTCACAAAGTCACACCATTGATTTCACAGGCCCAAAAAATGGCAACAGCTTTGCATCCATAAGTCTGCAGAATAAACACCTGTCCATTCACTTGCCTTTCCATCCACAAAAATACATTCAAAAAACAAAGACAAGCCAATCATATGACAACAAACCCCCAGAATCCATGAAAAGCACCTAAGAAACAACCCAAATGTCCTAAATGGTTGTGCATAGACACGTTTCTACCAGCTAAACGCAACTGAAATTGATCACAGCTCTCACCACAGGAAGCACAGATGATGTGAAACATTTCCAGCAGAGGATTTCAGCATCTAACAGTCACAAATAAATTGTAAGAATTCAGCATGACACATTTTTTGTCCAAGGTAGATGAAAAAAAGTCACCTGAAAAGCAAAAAAAAAAGCATTTTAACGCCCATGTGGCTCGATGTAAAAACAGCTGGTTGATGAATGCAGATCCCAGTTTTCTAGAAACTGTTCTGAAGTTTTAGTTCAAAAACACTGCGGTGTTCCCACCCTCAAAGAGAATTCAGTTTCTGATTGGCTCAAGATTTGATTGGCGGCCGTGTGTGGCCATAAAGAAAGGGCATGGGCGGAGCTCTTTGGTGATGAAAAGCAAATGTTTTGGTTTCTCTATACAGTGAAGGCAAAATGGAGAGCATAGTGATCACTAAGAACTCTGGGTGAACAAAAGCCCCATTGACATCCACAACATCGAAGTTAAAGGCTAATTGTAGATTAATAAAGGCCTAAACTCACAAACGTTTGCAGTGAAACATTGGCTAAGCCATGCAAACAGAACACAAATAACACTCTGCAACTATCAGCAACAATTTCATCTAAAACTATATATATATATATATATGTCAAAAATAGCCTATACTATACACTATAATCATTTATATAGGAGAGATTCAAGTGAGCAGAAATCTATTGTATGTTCAAATCTCTCTGCTGATGATGGTTTAGAAATGAGTTAATGAAAATAAACTAGCACTTAAGCTAATGCTAGCAATTAAGTTCCCTTAATAGAGCCAGAGTGAGCCATTTTCTAAATGACTCCTATGAATCATTACATTAAGAAGCTAAAGAATCAATTGTTTTAAAAGACTCAGTTTGATTCCTAGAGCTGCCTTGTAGTGCAAGAATCAAACTGAAAACCACACACATAAGATTCACATGATTCTACAGAGCTGGTGTATGGTTGGACAGCTGGTTGTAAAGTCTGCGTCTGATTGGTGCAGAATGGAGGCAAGAAGCACCTGTCCAGTTCGCACCCCTTCTCTCTGCTTGACATGAATGCATGTGATGTTTATAGTGAAAGGTGCCTAATGAAGATGAGTGGCTCAGGTGAGTTAAAGGTCACAGGACCAAACATAAAGTGTGATAAAGGTCAGTGGTCACATGTCAAGGTTGAGTTTGTGTGATAGAGTTAAGGTGAAAGATCGTGGTTCAGTAGACGCAGAGGTCAGGGAACTTCATTTCATAGACTGGCACAGACTGGTACTGGGCGTGGCCTGATGTCACCGTCACAGTGCCCGATGGGCTCGGGGGAGGGCTGATCAGAAACAAAACAATACAAGCAATCAGATATCAGTTCACGCTGAAATATTAGATGACAAACATTATAATACTTTCTGGAATGTCAAGTTACCGAATGGTGAGTTCAAATATCTGAGCCAAGCGATCGTGTAGCATGTTGGCCTGAAAACACACACAGGAAGTTCAAATGCTGCGTCTAATTCCCACAACACAAGCTTACACAAATTATACTTAATAAGCCAATGATGTTTAAGGTCATATACTTAAAAAGAGTTTTTTTTAATTAGGAAAAGTCAGAAATGGTTTAAGCAAACCTCCATATTTTTTACACCTTGACAGGAAATGGTTTACTCAATAAATAGAGTAAAAACTCTTTCAAAAACTAACTATATAAATACATTTAAATTTACTTATATCTAATATTATTATATATTGGCCAATTCAAAACTTTTTCATCACTGGTTTTGAAAGGTTGCATTTATGTAGTCATAAATACAGTAAAATGATAATATTGTGAAATATTAAATAATTAAAAATAAAGGATTTCGATTTTAATTTAATTTTAATTCATTCCTGTGAGAGCAAAGCTGATTTTTCAGCATCATTACATTTAGTCTTCAGTGTCACACGATTCTTCAGAAATGATTCTAATATGCTGATTTTCTGCTCAAGAAACATTCCTTTTTATAAATGTTAAAAATGGTTTTGCTGCTTGATACATTTTTTCTAGGAGACTGAATATAAAGGTTAAAAGAACATAATTTATTTGTCCTATTATCAATGTCTTAACTTTTTCATTCATATAATGAGTCCTTGTTGAATAAAAGCATTAATTTTCTTAAACAACAACAAAAAATGTCCACAAACTTTTGAACATTAGTGCATATATGCACAATATATGGCTTAGTGGGCTAAAAATATAAAAAAAATCATATTGGAACATTCCCCATTTTTTCCAATTGTTTTAAATGCAAACAAGCTGATTGGCAGAACACACAAGCTGTACCTTGGACTCGCAGTGGGCGGCAATCTCCTCAAACGGAGCTTTTTGGAACTTCTCCATCACCTGCCGTCTCCGTTCCCTTTCCTGTTCCTCCAGACCAGTGGTATCTGAGAGAGATGGAGCGACATCAGACGCTAACACACATAGAGTACAAACACACACTAACACTGAGTAGACACTAATCCGCAAGTACCGATGGCCTTCTTCAGGGTCTCAAACGTGATCTCCTCTGGAAGCTGGGACTACAGGATAAACACATAAATATGTTCTTTAGTCTAACTCTTAATGATGAACAACTCGAGCATGATTTAATTATGTCCAGTGTACCTGATCGGGCAAGCTGTTGGAAAGGATGTCAACTTGGAGAGAAATAGTATCGACAAAACTCTTCCTACGGGGCAGCCGGTCTTCCTCTGTGGGTCGAAAGTCAAAGATATAAATGATCCAAGCTTTAAGGACTGAAATATTTCTGATCATGCATGGATTCGACCTGGATTTGTGCTAAAGTAAACCCGCATATTCGCATCTGTGATATATGGGTTTAATTCGCCTCTTATTCATGAAGGCGAGGTGAATATTCCAAAGCCAGCCAGTGTAATCTCGCTGACTGCTCATGTTTAATGAATGTAATGTTCAGGCAAAGCAGCATGAAAACATTATTAAACAGAAGGAAATGCAAATCACACAAACACAGGCAGCAATCATAGCAAAATAAGTTTCAAAAGAAAAATTCATATGTAAAAGTGATTGTTTCAGGGCAAGAGTGCTGATGACACATCAGAAGTAAACCAACTCTATAAACAACTCATCTCAGAAAACTATATACACTCACATTCCATCAAAACATCCCTTTCATGATTTCCTATTAAAAATTTACTAATAATAACTAATATATATATATATATATATATATATATATATATATATATATATATATATATATATATATATATATATATATATATATATATATAGTACAAGTATGATTTTTTATTATAATTAATAAATTATATTTAATATATTTAAAAATTACAATTGTGCAATTAATATGAATTAAAATCTCACCAATTCATTCATGTAATATTAATAATAAATATCTATTGTGAAATCATTTTAGTTCTTTTTCACATTAATCAGCAATGAAAATGTGAAAAAGGAATCTGTGACCATATTTATGTGTAAAATAAACCCTCTACTCAAAGGTTTTCTCGAGTGCAGCAGGTCTACTGCGATTGGTAGAAAGTCAGGTCCAAAAAAAAGCCAATAAAATGTCAAACGATACTTCATCAGCACTCTCCCTGAGACACAAGCTACTGAACTATAAGCTCGAACTGATGTGAGTTCTCTCTTTAACCTACCAGTAACACAGTCCAGATGACAGCAGCGTACAAAACACCAAACCAGTTAAACAGGACTAATTTATCTCATTACACAATATACCTGCTGTATGTTTCATCTTAATGCTGAAATTCATTCAACAACACATTCAGGAGCTACAGGAAATCTGTCACAGGTTCTACGGAGGAGAGGAAGTCTACATACAGTACGTAATGATGGAAAACACTATTGGGTAAAGAAGAAACTAACTACATATTCTTGCTATTGACTGAACTTTCTATCCACACACACGGACAGCTGACCTCACTAACTCAATGATGGTACCTCTGGATGTCTGTTTGCATCTGTGCAGAATCTTTCCTACTGTGTACAGGACTACATAGCAAACACACACAGACAGAGAGAAGGCAACAGTGAATTAAGCGGGTGAATTCACATGTGACAAGGAAAGATCTTTGGGGAGTTAGTATTAGTATTATTTTAGAGATTTAGAGGGACTTGGTGATTAATTGTAGCACCAGATTCTTGGCTGGAATACACTACACAACTTTAAAAATCGAAACAGATTTTGAAACACTAGGCATCATACACTTGCCGACTTTGTAAATGGATACAGAGAAAAATTGGCCATCAACTGAGGATCAAGCACTACCAGACTTTCAAGACTTTTCCAAACATAACAATCTCACGCAGAAACATGTGCTTCGTTGTAGGATATGCCTGAAAAATGAAAACTATGTGTATTCTAAAATCAGCTCAAAATATCAAACGTGTCATTTCCTCTGACTGGATAGAATCAAAATTCTGCACCCATCATACATGATCATACAAGATTTGCTGTGAAATCTGTTAACTTCACTGGCCAAAATCTGCAGGCTGGATACGACTTTCAGCTTTGCCCACCCAAGGACATCCCAGTGCCCCCTCTCCGGACCGAGGGGGACGTAATCTTGGATACTGAATTAAGTATTGTAATCTTGGATACTGAATTAAATCAGATAACATAGTGTTTACCTGTAACCTGGGGTATGTATGGTACAGCCAGTCTCTCTACGTTATATCCAGGTACAGACAGAGCTTCAGCCAGATCAGCCGTCTGAAAATACAAACCAACATCGTCCCGGTCTAAAGCGTCTGGGAGCCTGATCCACACACAAACATACAAATACACACAAGGAAAGAGACCTGGAATGAGTTATGCCATTGTTATTATGCATTAATAAAATCAACAGATTCAAGCTATGGCTGATATTAAAACTCAATACTATTTTGACTAAATACATGAAATCATTTTAAAGGCTGCAAATTAATTCAGAAATCACAACACTATAATGTACAGCATGAAAAAATTTATATTTATTTTGAGTTCAGCTAAAGATTACATTTAATAGCTTTATTATGGTTTTTAAAGATTCATGTTAAGTGAGTTGAAATGAAAAATTAGAGGAAATTCACCTGCATAATTAATAATATCAATACATTTAAAAAAAACTTTTAATATCAGCTGATTACGGATATAGTCCTTTAGTAAAAACACATTCACAGAAATACTCACACACACTTCTCTCTGAAGACGTGTTCAGGCAGAAGATACGGAGCATCTAGATTTCTCATCTCAATCACCTAACAGGAAGAAAAGGAGTTACAGGATGTTGTTTGTAGGATGTGTGTGTGCTGTAAGCATGTGCGCACATTTACCTTGCTGACGTGTTGGCAGAAAGGGGGATTTGCAATCATCTGACTCAGGAAGTTAAGATATGCAGCGACCAACGCCATGATTCCACAGCGAATAAACATTGGCATGTTCTCCTCATTTGCCAGGACCATATCCTTCAGCCAATCAAAACAGAGATTAGCATAATAAATAAGAAAACTTGGAGAAATTGCTTCTGCTAAGTCTCTTCGAATTCAAGTGTCTGCTAAATGAATGACTGTCAATGTAGGTGAGCATACCTGCAGGGCGATGGACAGGCGGATGAGGTCAATCATCACCTCCTCATTGGCCAGTTCAATAGTGATCAATGCCAGAGCTGTGAAGAGCAGCTCAAAGTTCTTCTCCACGTTATCTTCCTCTTTACAGCCCAGATAGATGTGTCTGTATAGCTGCTGCCCATGCTGGAGGGAGCGAGAGAGAGAGAGAGAGCGAGAGAGAGAGAGAGAGAGAGAGAGAGAGAGAGAGAGAGAGAGAGAGAGAGAGAGAGAGAGAGAGAGAGAGAGAGAGAGAACAGGTTAAGGGCTGCAGTTCCACATCTGTGCAGCTGTGATGTCTGTGTGTGTTTGTAAAGTCTTGTACCTTTTTCATGAAGACCACATCCTGTTTGGAGATTTTTTCTCTCTTGATCTTCAGAGCAGCTACATTAGGAATAATCCTGTGCACAAACACAAAGGAAATGGTTCAGTAAGCATTTATTCTGATGCAACAGAACACACTCTCATCTAAAACTGCTGGCACCAGTGTTATGTTATTATTGCTAAATAAACTATTAAACTTTAAACGTTGTTTTCGTTAACTGGAATAAAGCTTAAAAAACAATATATGAATATAAAATATAAAAACTTGGCAAGTAAATGAAATAAAATATGTTAAAGTAAAAGCCCTGCAATTACTAAAACTGAAATAAAAATAAAAATAATTATTGAAAAAATTGCACAAAAAATTACTTAAAATTTTAAATAAATACAAAAAAATTGAATATACAGAAAGCACAACAAAATTACTTAAAATTTTAAATATATAAAATCCAAATATATAATATATAAATATATCTCATGCAAAATATTAAAAAATAATATAAAAGTATATCAATAATAAAATGTCAATCAAGTAAAACTTTTAATTTTGATTGATCTCATAATTTTCAAGTAGAAGTTAAGAGTTATGAGAATATATTGCACTATATTAATACATATTAGATTCACGATACTTATATGGTACTTTTTAAAGTTTGACCTCGTCCACATTTACTTTCTTAAATTAAAAAAAGATTGTGGTCTATAAAAGAAAGATCACATACTGACTTTTAAAACAACATAAGGTTGAGTAAATAATATTTTCATTTTACAAAAAGAATTTCATCATACAAAAAAATTGCAAAAAAAGAATATAAACATCCCGTATGTGCTTGATTGAATAACCCATAAAAACTGATAAATACTCAAAAAGGCTTGTAGGAATCATTTTACTTGTGCTGCAGCTCCACTCAGCTTTTAACAGGTTTTACAAATCACGCTGAACATAATGAAACCAGTTATATGTCAAATTGAATAAATGAATTTACAGCATTAAAAATTAATGTTAAATAATTTCATTAATTGCAGGTGTTAATGCATTAACTTTTGACAGCCCTAGTTTTCGCACATTCACTTTAGGGTGTTAAGTGTGCATCCATACCGGATCCCTCTGAGTTTGGCTCTGTTGTCATGGCGATCGATGATGTTGTGCAGAATCTCCAAGACGAGCTGCCGAAGTTCACTGTCTTCCATCAAAGAGATGGAGCATAACGGCTCCAGAAATGCCACGGGCAGGCCAGCACACATCGTTTTACACTTAAACCCTGATGTAACCTACACACACACAGAAAGAATCCATCAGATATGAACAGCACCATTATTACAGTACATATTTACACTAGTAACTCTAGCAACAAAGTTGCACTTATGGAAATGGCCAGCAGTGGGAGATGGAGAGCAAGAGCTGTTGACATCCAAAATAACAATTGTATGTCTCAACCTGCGGCCCATTTCCTGCCTGTTGCTGGGCAACGGTGCCTGAAATGTTGCCCTGTCTAAAACCAGCCATAAACCAGACTAAAGACAAAATTGGACATCAGAAAAAAAGAAGAAAAAGGACACTAAGCACCACAGGCAGCTGTGGTCTGATGTTATGATCCGTGCAGTCTGCTGTCTAGGAACCTTCAGAAACTCCCTCAGGAGGGAGTGAAAGGTTTTTACTAACAAGCTCAGAGACAGAATGCAAGTCTAATATATATTCACTAGTCATGACTCTGAAGCAATGCTTGATACCAGCCTTAAAGGGATAGTTCACCCAAAACTGAAAATTCTGTCATTAATTACTCACCCTCATGTCGTTCTAAACCCGTAAGACCTTCGTTCATTGTCGCAACACAAATGAAGGTATTTTTAATGAAATTTGAGAGCTTTCTGACCCTGCATAGACAACAACATAACTGAAACGTTCAAGGCCCAGAAAGGTAGTGAGGACATCTTTAAAATTGTCCATGTGACATCAGTGGTTTAACCATGATGTTATGAAGCTACGAGAATACTTTTTGTGCACGAACAAAACAAAAATAATACTTCTAATTATACTTTCAACAGTTTCTTCTCTTCCGTGTCAGTCTCCACAGCTATTCATGAGAATACCACATATGTGTGCGTCTTCCTCTCCTTGTAAACAAGCTGCAGCACATCCTTGCAGCAAAGTATTCTTGTAGCTTCATAAAATTACAATTGAACCACTGATGTCACATGAACTATGTTAACAATTCCCTAACTACCTTACTGGGCCTTGAATGTGGTAGTTGCGTTGCTGTCTATGGAGGGTCAGAAAGCTCTCGGATTTCATCTAAAATATCTTAATTTGTGTTCTGAAGATGAACAAAGGTCTAATGGGTTGACGGTGAGTAATTAATGACAGAATTTTCATTTTTGGGTGAACTATCTCTTTAAGGTGCGGTCATGTTAGCAAAATTCATGCGGATTTTTTTCTGGCAAAGTGAGACAATTGTCAGCTGTCAATAGCGTAGATGCATGAAGCTCAAACAGAAGTCACTTTTTCTAACCGAGCAGTTTTCTGTTAGTCAATGTGACAAATTTGTTTGACCGACTGAACCTGATGCAAAATTTGCATGAGGAAATCTTTCGCCATCGTGTGAAATTACAGACTGCATAGATTCCTATAGAAACTAAGGATTTTTACTGGCAAAAATTCAGTGAGCAATGACAAATGTGATAGCACCTTTAGATTCCCTTCATCATCACTACTTTACACGCGCACAAAAGAAAAGAAAGAAAAGAGGTTTACCATAATGAGAGAACTTAACAGCATTGCCTGGATTCTCTTAGTACCCTGATGCCTGAGAAAGAAAAAGCAGATAATTTATAATCTTCAGTATAAATAGACTTTTCTTGATTTTATTTTTACGTAAACAATGGCTGGATCCCTATCTGCATAATATACACCCTAAACAGTAAATGTATAGTAGCAGGTATTTCAGAAGTTGGTAGCAACTGCAATGACAATGAAATCTGACAAATCTTTATTATTATTATTTGACAAATCACAATTATTATTTGAAATGATTAAATTAGGTTACAACTATGGCATACAGCCTTCACAAACATTTCTTAATTATATAAACATTGCTTTATGTTTTATTTTTCAGTTATTCAAGATAAGTAAAGAGTAATGCTATACAATACAAATCAAAAAAAAATAAACAAAAAATAAACAAATAAAAAAAACATTAATTTAATATTATAATATATTTTATTATTTTTTTTTATCTGTAACCGCAATATTGAATTGTCTGATTTGTCTGTTTACACTCACTGAAGATGCACTTTTGACATCCCTGATTACAAGTCATTTGCATGTTGCAAATATGTTTGTGTCAGTGTAATGTGTGCAATCAGCGCCATAATCAAGGATTCAAGAAACTTTCTCTAAACACTACGACCGCCATGACAAATGCAGAATCTGTCAAACACTGTCCTACCCGATCTTGACGGTGTCCAGAGTGTGACACGGCGTGCCGTAAACAGGAACTTTTCCCATAATGAACATCATCACTTCAGCTCTCTGATAATCAGGAAGATTTCCTCCAAAGAAACCTAGACACACACACACACACAAATCCATTTTATTGAATTGGTTCACTATTTGGACTTCACAAAAGGTCTGATTTTAGTGAGCACGTCAAGCTGTCACCAATGGTTTGGATGATGGCGTTCTGGACAATCCTCTCCTCGCTCTCTTTAGTGCGGGTGGAGGAAAGGCTGCTCGCGGAGTTCCTGCGGGAACCGTCGCCCAGCTCAAAATCCACACTCATACGCAGATGCTTCAGCAGGGTGTTAAACACCTCCAGGACTGTGGGACCTGAGAATACACATACACACAGCACAAAAGTAATTATGCAGAATTGTGCAGTTTTTCCTTCAAAATCAGCACAGAAGATGCTTAAAACACCACAGATTCTGTCGGGACCTATTGAATAAGCACTATATGATATTAAAAGGATAGGACACCCAAAAAATGACAATGTTGTTCCAAACCAGGAATTTTTTTTTATTCTGCTCAACACAGAAAAAGATATTTTGGTAACCAAACAGTTACTGCTAGCCCTTGACTTCCATAGTATGAAAAAAAATACTATGGAAGTCACCAACTACCAGTAACTGTTTGGTTACCAAAATGTCGTCTTCTACCAGGTATGAAACATTAATATATGTAACTATTCCTTTAAAAACCACATTAAATGAAACATCAAACTAGACGCAGGAACTAAAGAGCACTGCTAGGGGGCGCTGTAGTTTTTCTACACAGCAAACCCACAAAACCTTCAGTCATTTGTCAAATAGACATTGTCAATTAATCATTACACATGTCGGGACTCTAAAGAGTTCACTAGTTCATCATACACATGCCAATTTATTGACCGTTTGAAGGTTTTGATTGGGTGACGGTCGTGTTAGTTAACATACCCAGCCACAGATTGGGTGGAAAAGAGATGGGACTGAGAAACGTGTAAGCATTGTTTTGATTATGAGCAATATGACCTGTGAGAGAAATCAGATTTCAGGAAGGAGACAATGAATAAAAGACAATGAGGAATGAACATCAGAAGAGATGATGAAATGAAAAGAGGAAATGTAGTTTGTTGTTTTCGGCATCTGTTTGTAGTTGTAGTGACTGACACACAAGCAAAAGAACAAACAGAATGACATTAAAAAAAGAAAGAAATGAACATAATGATTTCAGGATGAGAATAAAACAGCAACAAGTAGACTTTTACATTTAAACCGTAAACTACTGTTCGAAAATTTGGGGTAAAGTTCATTTTAAAAATTACTTTTATTCAAGGGAGCATTAAACTGATTAAAAGTGACAGTAAATACTAATGTTACAAAAAAAGTTGTTCATCTGAAATTTCTATTCATTGAAGAATCCTGAAAAAAGGTATCACAGTTTCCACAGAAATATGAACAAGAACAACTGTTTCAAACATTGATAATTATAAGAAATGTTTCTTTAGCACAAAATTATCATATTAGAATGATTTCTGAAAGATCATGTGACATTGAAGACAAAAAAATCTATCTTTGCCATCACAGGAATAAATTACATTTAAAAATACATACTTGTATATAAAACAGTTTTCCTGTATTTTGATCAAATAAATGCAGCCTTGTTGAGAACAAGAGACTTCTTTCAAAAACATCTTTGGTAGAGTAAATGGAGTTAATTTAACAATGTATAAAAGTAGATGTTAACCAAAAAATGAATAAACAAATAAATAAACTCAACATTGCTAGGATGATCAGATCCAAATCATGTAATTCTCAATGATATGCAAGTCCTCATTTTGTTTGAGTCTACTGGATTTGTTTTAAGTCTTACAGACAAATACATCTCTCCTCAAAAAACCATACAATTTGAGTTATCATCTATGTCCTTAACACAAACCATGCAGGAACCATGATGCTCATGATGGTCAGTACTCAGTCTTACCGATGGAGCCCTTGGCTGCTATGGCAACCGTCTCCAGCAGCACCTGAACGATACCTGCCCTCACACGAGGGGTGTTCTTACTGTGGGTGTCGAGGTGAGACAACACTTGCTGGATCACATGGTGAGAATGCTGGGCCTGAAACACACACACACACACACACACACACACACACACACACACACACACACACACACACACACACACACACACACACACACAGAGTTCATTACACATGCTGTAGAAGTAAATTTACTCTTCATTATCATTTAATGCTGCAATGGTCACACAGGATTAACACAAATAGATGAAGAGAAAATCTAGTCGCTTTACCTGTATTGAGTACATGATTATCCTGAAACAGGAAACAGCAAAATCATTTGGGTCCCACAGACGATGGTTGTCTAAGTGCCTGCAGGAAAATAAGGCTGTGTTTTATGACCTCTTATAAGACAACATGTTTCTGATTACATGATTATCCATATATACCAATATGATTCACTTATATTATTATGAACGGGAGAGAGTGCAGTGTGTAATATGATTGAATAGGTCCCGCCTTCTAAGGAAAAGAGCCAATCAACAAATGGCCATCAGCATCTAGGGATGTGAGCTTGAGACTACAACCTGGAATATATGCTTTTAATGCTATTTGAGCATGAAAAACAACATTTATGGGTCAGTTAATGTCAGATTTTATTGCAGATATGAAACATTATTAAATGTGAAAATCGCCATTTTTTAAATCTTCAGAATTTACCCTTTGTTAAACAAAAAGTTACTGACCAATTTTATGTTAGTCAGTAACCTTTGCCCTCTACAATTTTCTCAAACAAGCTTTTAGCCTTTTTAAATGTAAATCTATGGAGGATCTGTGTTAAGCAGAGATGTGGTATTTCTGCATTATTTTCCAATTTTTTTAATTAATTTACGAAGATCCATTAAAATATTTTAAAATATATTTAAAGCAAATTAACTTTTTTTTTCTATACTACAATTCGATTGAACTGTCACCCCTCAACTTAGTTTCACAGTCTAGTGAAGTCACTGTTTTTCATCATGCTAACGTGTAATTTAACAGTTTCTTTGAAGTAAAGAAAAAGCTCTATAATGTAAGAACTCATTATAGCCCATTAAAAATAAATAATAAAAAAATAAACTTTTAAATAACTTGAACCATTTCATGAGAACATAAAATCATGTTTACAAAAATTTCCAGTTCATTCTCATGTGATGTTCTGTTAGGGCTGGACGATATGACTTAAAATCAAATTCTTGTTTTGGGCTTTTGGGCTTTGGTTTTGTTTCGCAGACCTGGCAACCCTAGTGAAATTATTAACAGGGTTAAAAAAAAGTGTAATAACTGATGTGGGAAAATTACATCGGCTAGAGGTTCTGAATTTCTGTTTTGATTACTTATCGATTAATCGTGAAGCCCTACATTCTGTAAAGCTTGTATGAGTTTAATACTTACAAATTGGAGTTATGAAAACATACACACACACAACAGCTCATAATTAAAGAGATTGTTCACCCAGACATAAAAATTTGGCCATTATCTACCAGCATTTTGTTTCAAACCTGTATGACTATATTTATCCTGTGCAACACAAAGAAGATATTTTGAGAAATGCTTCAGTGTTTTCCATCTATACACTGGAAACCAATGAATACTAATACAGTTTGATACCAGCCTTCTTTAAAATATATTTTTATGTTTTGCAGAAGAAAAAAAGGCATACAGGTTAGGAACTCAAATTCCACTGGTAAGCTAGTTTGAGTCTTTAAAGCCTCATGTGCAGCCAGGCGACCACATTCACAGTCTGTGATTTTTTATACAGGTGTTTGGAGTCAATTCTGGCAGCGCTGTCTGTTATGTCAGACACGGTGCTTCCACTCAACAGCAGCTGTGATGCGGAAAACTTGAGCATTCCTTCGCCACATCACAAATCCTGTTTCCACACCTTTATCTCTCCTCTTTTCCGCAGTCTGATCTAACTCTAAAACCTCTATGCCACCATCGTCTCCCTTCCTGCTGTCGCCATGGTAACGTCAATCTGATCTCACCCCCCATCCGATGCGAGCTATTTTTAGGACGCCTGAAATCCCCTCCATCCAAAAAAAAAAGCTCTCGCTGTCTGTCTGTCTCCCCGAACACCAGCTTTATGAGTTATCAAAGGTACAGATATCTGCCCTGGAGCTCAACGTTCCCTCAAAATCTCACACAAGTTTAATAAATACAGAGCACACAACGCACGGTTTAATCAGGAGAGAGAGAGAGAAAAAGAGCGAGACATAAGAGACCAAGAGATGTGACAGAGAATGTGAGGTGGTGTGATAGAGAAAGAGACGTGCTTGAGAGCCCCTTGGTGCTTTGATATTCTCTTTTTACAGACGTCTCACTCAGCGCTAATTGGCCAATGACTGAGATGAGCCAAAACAGCCTCATTAATGAGCTCTGTGAGTGTCTGCACACACACACACACACACACACACACACACACATGCATGCTGCATACGGCTGCATGTGTCTAAATTGTGATACTAATAAGCTGCAGATGGAGACCAGGTCAGAGCAGTCAAGCCAAGAACTGCTCATTTACAAACGACACCAAAGTCAAAGCCGCTCGTCTTCAAATCTGAATCTAAAGTTTCACCTTCAGCCGCCATTAAACTCACTGCCAGACAGACCGACCGTACAAAGCTTGTATTCAGCACGTATTCAACAAATTCCATTTTTTTTCCCCTTCATTTTAATTTTTCTGGATTCTGTTTTTTTAATTGTTAAATTACATTTTATTCATCAAAAACATGTCCAATGAATTGAAATCATGAAACTAACAATATTAAACAGCAATTTATTAAAAGTGTATCAAAAATTTAAATTTTAAGGCCCTATGAAATGTTTTTTTTTTTACTCAAATTCAGTTTTATTTTTACTAAATTCTGTTTTCTAGTAATTTTCTGGATTCTATTTGAATTGTTTCATTAAATATTAAATCAAAATCATTACTAATTAATTGATTTTATGAAAAGATTTTTTTTTTTTCAGTGTGGTGTATTTACATTTTTCTGATAACTAAATTCTGGTAGACAATTTTTCTGCTAAATATTCCTATAAAAATAATGTTTTAATAATAATTTTATTTGTACTATCATTACATTAAGTAACATTTCTGTCACTGAACTTTTATTTTGATGGGTTGCTGTGAAGACCTTTAGGTTTCTGTTTGTATATGTTATGATGATAGTTTTTCTCAAAAGAAATGGTAAAATGCTTGTGAAGTGACACTTAGATCAGTTGTAGAGATTATGTTCATGCTCACATTTACTCGACATTGAAGCTGAAAAAACTTAAAACACCATGAGCACCAAACCTCCCAAAAAGCGAATAAACGAAATCGCGCACCTTTTAACAATCAAGATTTTTTCATGTCTTTGAAAGAAGTTTCTTCTGCTCACAAAGGCTGCATTAATTTGACCAAAAATAAAGTAAAACAGTAATAATAAAATCATTCTAAATTATTTGACAGGTAGTGTACACAAAAATTCAAATAAATACATTTTCTAATATAAACAGTGTATTTCAAGTCTGTGTCGTAATGATATAGTCATCATTAGACCATTTACTTGATAATAAAATGACTTGAAAATGACTTCAATGTTCCTCTAGCCTCTCCTGGATGTGCGCCGCATGAATCAAGAGAACTTTAGTGTTAATGGAAGGAAAAAAAAGCTATGATATGATGACATATTCAAGTAATAAGCCACGAGAGGACAGGCTATGGAGACCTTACTATAGTTAAGAGGTGTTAAGCATGATAGAAAACGAGTACTGAATTATGAGTGCAGCCACAAGTTTAGCCGAAAATTCACCTGCAGGTTCTTTAGATAAAGAGATCTATTA
The DNA here is from genome assembly GCF_018340385.1 of Cyprinus carpio. Taxonomy (NCBI): domain Eukaryota; kingdom Metazoa; phylum Chordata; class Actinopteri; order Cypriniformes; family Cyprinidae; genus Cyprinus; species Cyprinus carpio. The sequence goes on along the minus strand of NC_056598.1, from coordinate 24,643,289 downwards.
ATTTATAATATGTAGTTAAACTTTAATCTAATTCCAGCCACATGAGAATCAATACTGCATTCATTGTACACTGTCTACTGACGTAATATAGACCCTAAAGTGTTTTTTTGCAGCTTGTCCATTTTAATTAAAATAAGTTGATACAATTCTTTCACATTTTATCATGCATGCAATTAATTTTAATTTGTAAAATGAATGTTTGCTTAATCCATTCGCATTGAGATGAATAATTTTCAGCAACACAACACTGGAAAATTATGTGAGGGTTTTTAATCTAATATCATCTGTCCATGTAGTCTATTTAATTTTGAACGCTGCTAAATTAAAATATGGTTATTGCTTTATTTTTGTAGAGCTGGAAAAAAATTCAATATCCAATGTCTGGTTATAAACAGCTTAAAATGTTAAAATAAAGCAATAAGCCCCAAGAAGCTGTGGTTTACAGTGAATTTATAACAGCTAATGCACTTACAGTAGTTGCTATAAAACCACAAAAAACCACTTCACCACTTTTATTACTTCTATAAAAAAATGTATATTCCATATGCGTAGTAAGATTTCACAAAATAAAACAGAGCAAATAAAATGTAATGATATTAATAAAAACATTATTCTTCCGCCAAATAATGTAGTTCCTCAGAATCAATTGTAGTTTCAACAAAGTGGTTGCCAAGTAACACACAAACATCAATAAATGTGTGTGTTTGTAGAGTAATTTACAACCATAGATATACTGTATATATGTAGATGCATCATTAGCAAATGCTTCTATGGGCCGCGATACGTAAGCCATCCTCCATTTTTGGAACGGTTTGTGATGCTGCGAACCTTTGAGCACGTTGACTGTGTGCGTCTACAACAGCAAGTTATACACTTGTATATATTTGAATATTCATTGATTATTATGGTGAATGACGTCAAGTTAAAGATGGCATTCCAAGATGGCGGACACGTCAACGTATGTAATGTTTACAACAGCTTCGAACGTGGCTCAGCCAATCAGAATCAAGAACCAGAACTATGCGTTTTATAATGTGTAATTATTATGCAGTAATATAATACCTGAGTACAAATTCCACCTAAATCCTTTTAATTTTATTTATCATTTCATTTTTTGCAAAAAAATCTATTATTGAATAAATAATAATGGTATTGTTGATGCTGTAATTATGAAATACTTTAATTTCTGAAAATGTGAAATCGGGGAAAAAACATGATATTCAGTGTCAATAGACTGGAAAGTCATTAGGCTGCAGAGTCAGCATGCAAACAGTAACCTGTAACCCATTTATCACATAAATCAAGCGCAGAACAGCTGGATTCAGATCATAACAATTCCTTGAACACAAAACAGAGCCATCTGGGTGCTGCTTGCATTTTCTGCATGATGTTTGTGTTGAGACTGGAATGAATGAATCCCATCATGCCCACAGCGTGAGAGGAAGCAGACGAGCGTCTGACAGCAGCAGCAGCAGCAGCGTCTGGACACCTGAGCTCGCAGGCTAACACCGCGCTGTGTGCTTGTCTGAAAACATCTGCGTGTCTCAAAGAGCTCTGGCACCCTTCGCATTTGAGTATGTGCTGCATATTTGAGACTAGAACTCATCAAGATCATACAATACCTGATCTATGATGAAAAAAAAAAACATTGTATTGTCTGCTTTCAATTTTCTCTTGCAATCTCCGCTCACAGTCAAACCTGAAAAGCGATTAATGGAAACTGACATCCCTGAAAAGCTGAAACAGCCACATATATTGTAGCCTGCGCGTTTGTGTGTGTGTTACAGGGTTATATGAAATATCACAGACTTGAAATGGTACATTACCAATATTTCGCAGATATCTGTACCTGCCTTTAACGTGCAGGTATTCAGCACAGCTCAGGCAGTGTGATTTGAAGGATAAAGGTTCATGTTTAAGTGTGAATATTGCATCAATGCATTATTTTAGATTAAAATGCATTGAATATGGAATTTATATTCATTTATCATAACTACAATAAAACAGTTAGGGCATGTAAAAGACTTGGTGTGAAGTGCGTGAAAACATATTGGAGGAAATGACCAGCTCATAAATATTCTTCCAAAGCACAAAAATAATTAGAAAGCTAAACTCACTAGTGATGCAACAACATTTATTTCTACTGAAACTCCAAAACAAAATAAAAGTGACCATTTATTAAAAAAAAGGATGTATAAAAACCATTTACACTGCATATATATGCAGTTTTAATATCAACTTTTTAATTATAGAATTATGTTTCTACTCCAATTATTTGTTGAAATATAAAAATTTTAATGATGGCTATATTCAAATTTATAATTGTATAAAAGTGCTAATTAATCATTAATGCTACAGGTCAATGATTCCGCACCTCAGCCTAAATTAATTTTCAGCCAAATAACTAAATCAAAGCCTATCAAAAGTGAATCCCATGATACTGGGGTTCCCATAGCAACAAAAAATGGAAGTTATAAAAAATGTTCAACTGCAATAGTAATGTCACAATAGCTCCCGGTCTAGAAGTGTGTGTTTGAAAAATTAAGGATCATGGTATCCCTGATCACAATGTAATGCTACTACCATTGCAACAAGCCCAGTACAAAACCAAGTTGTGGTCCAAACGCTCTATCAGATAGCACAAGAAAACAACAAACAGTGCTAATATACACTCACAATGTGATGTAATGCTACCGAAAAATTATAATCCTAACCTTTATCTCTATACCAAAATCTCAGAAACTGATTCATCTTTTATAAATCATTAAATTATTTGTGTCTGGGAGTTTTTAAATGCTTAAATGTGTAACATGAGCTCATGAATGGCTGTTGATTATTCTGAAAAGTAGAGGCTTGGACACGGAAACAGTATTCCTTATGTCACAACTTAACAAGCGGATAGTGAGTGAACCACTGCTGTTGCCAAAGTGACAATTCAAATAATAGCACTGGGTAATGGTACCTAGGCATGGTGATGGTACTTACACCAGTACAGGGTGAACGGCATTGTTCATGTTACCGTAAGCAGCACGACCCAGCAACTCTCGAAAGCAACTCTCCGCCAGTGAAGCCGGATTTTCCTCTCCAGCCCTGAGAGAGAGAGAAACATACACATAAGTCTGAGTGCAATGTACTAAACTGTCGTTTACAGTGTGTGGTTTCACATTCTGCATTATGATGTCAAACACACAAGTGTATTAAATGATGCATTAAGACCTTTTAGAAAGAAACCCAGCCACCTCACTCTCTCACACACATACTCTTTGTCCCTTCGGCTCACCGACAGCCCATGGAAAGCAATTAACAGAATCTGACGACCTTGAAAAGCTGAAATAAGCATACAACTATGCACACGCACACACTCATCAGCTGTTTTCTGGAGCCAATAATAGCAACATATTCAATCTAATCAGAGCCACAACCACAAACAGTGGCTATGTTTTGTAAAGGACTACTTGCATACTGCTTGCTTCACAGTATATACTGTATATTTCCTGTTATTTTTCAATAAAGAGTTTGTAAATAAGTATGCAGTAGGTTATAAACTGAATGCTGTCACATTACTTTACTACAGGGCCGTTCACACCAAGGACGATAACTATAATGATTTAGGGCTGCAGTATTTACCCAAAATAAACCAAAATCATGATATGGCTTAGTGAGATTATCAAATCACAAAGGCTGCAATTTAATTATAAATAAATAAATAAATATATGTGCTGCATGTTTCAGAGTAAAGCGCAGCACTGTGTTTTTTTTTTTTTATACGCAAGCAGCTCATGAGTTTCAGAGCAGCTCAGTTTAAAATATTACAGTAGTAATAGGTATTATTATTATTTTTAGTGCAGTGCTACAGACAAGAACAATGAATCTTAAGATTTTTTTTTAATATGGCAATCACAATTTTTATCAAAAAATGTTATATTTTTAACACCACAGCTGTAACAATAGTGACACACAAGGACAATAGCATTGGAATCCCCTTTTTTCCAGATTTGTTTTCTAGCTTATGTATGATAAAATAATGCTGACAACCAAACAGACTCCACCAACTTGCATTCTAACCTAATTTTATGTAAAATATAAATAAGTCAAGTTTTTGTTGTCAAATCATACAGTATTAGAGTATATACTCACAGTTATGCATCTAGAAAGTAATTACAGTAAATAATTAATTGAATGAAACATTTAAAAATACCATTTTAATATATTCAGAGAGATAAGCTTTCAGATGAGAAAAGCATCTGCTGTTACATTAGCAGGTTGGATGTCACTCCCGACCAGCTTACACACGTCAATCAAACGCATGCCCAGGTTTGTGTTTGCAACCTTAACCACTGATCGATGCACCTGATCAGATTTCAGCTCCTGATTATAGGGCAGAAGGGTATGATTGATGTTCCCGTACTCAAAAACACAAACAGGCAATTAAACTTAAGTATTCTGTGCACACAGGGGCCCTTATCTGAGAAACACTCACGTTTTATTCTCACACAAACACACACAACCTTAAAGGAATCAGATATCCTTGATTGCCCTCTACATGTGGACCTCCAAAGCTCTTTTATCAAGAAAATCTTCCTCCCTGCCTCTCCGTGTGTTTGGTGGTGTTATGGTGGTTTTATTCAGTGCATGGCACAGAAAAAAACTAACAAACAAAAAAAACTTCAAGAACACACTGAACAGCAAATATCACCCTGAGCATCAAAAATTAAATGATTTTGCCTTCTCAAGTGTGTGTGTGTGTGTACTGTACCTCTCAGAGTCCTCATTATCTTGCATGTTGAAAAGCATGGAGGGGATGAGTTTATCCATGTGTTGAGGTTCCCAGATGATTGCCTGCAGTTCATCATTTACAGTCTTTCTGACGACACCCTGGAGACCCTTAATGCCTGCTACACGGATCCTACAGCAAGAATATGTTAAACACAATTAATAAATGAACACTAAATAATGCACACATTAGTGTCAGTACTTAAATACTTATAGTGGTCCCAAATGTATTTGAATAAGTCAGATTTTAACTATAGGGATCTGACTGCATTACTAATACAGTTGGCAGCTGGAAACAAATGACGCTATAGACCTTGTCTCAATAATGACTTCACAATCAACATCTAGATTTTTGGGCTAGTTGAGAAAAACTTTGTTAAAATACATAGTTGTTTTCTTTCCTTAAATAGTTAATTTGTTTATTAAATTTAAACAAATTAAATTGAAAAATAAATAATAAATAAATGCATTTTAGGGGGAGAATATATATAAAATAATAAATAAAATACTGCAAAAATGCATAAAAATGTATAAACTTATTTTTAACAATTCACAGCATCATTACTCTTCATTGACACATGATCTTTCGGAAATCATTCTAATATGCTGATTTTGTATCATTGTAGCACATGCAGAATGAGAGCTGGCATACACCCCCATACCATGACAGACATTTGCTTTTGCTTCTGTCGCTAATGAAATCTGGATGGTCCCTTTGGTCTTTGGGACTGAGAACTCGAAATCCATTTTTCCCAGAAACAAGTTGAAATGTGGACTTATCTAAGTACAGCACAGTACAGTCTTTTTTACTATCAGAGATAAGCTCTGGCCTAGAGAACCCGGCAGCATCGCTGCTTAGAATTGATGTATAGCTTTTTCCTAGAGTAACAGATATTCAAGTTGCATTTCTTGATGCAGCAGCAGACTGTGGGAAATGACAGTGGTTTTCTGAAGTACTCCTGAGCCCATGTGGCTATATTTCACACCGCAGCATAACGGTTTCTTAGGCAATGCCATCTGCTGGCTCAATGGTCAAGCAAATTCAACTGAGGTTTCCTTCCTTGCCCTACATGTACTGTGATTTCTCTGGATTCCCTAAATCTTTTCACAATATTACGTGTGGTAGTTGGAGAAAGACCTAAATTCTTTGGAATTTTGCATTGTGAAATGTGATTTTGATTTGTTTGACACTTCTCTTGTGAAATTTGGCACAAAGTGATGAGCCATGACCCAGCTTTGCTTGCAAAGACTGAGATGCTCCTTTTATACCCAAACATGAAGCCTTGACCCATTACCAATTCACCTGCTTACTGTGAACTGTTTCAAAACAGATTAACATGGATATTTTATAACCTTTTTACTTTTATTTTGCCTCTGTGCCAACATTTTTGGAATGTGTGGCAGCCATCAAAAACAAAATTTGTTCATATTTACAAAATACATTTATGTTGGTCAGTGAAAACTTTGGAGATCTTTTCTTTGTACTTTTGTCAATTAAATAAAAGTTAAAGACAATTAAGAAATCACAGATTCTTGATTTTACTGCATTTTACAAAATGTCCCAACTTCTCTGGAATTGGGGTTGTATAGTATATTATATTATAATGACTATCTTATTTAAAAAAAGTTTTTCTGTTGACAGCCCAACATGAAATAACCACAGACACAAAGTAATGCACACACCTGCTGCAAGTTTCAGGGTCCTCGTGTGTGGAGTGACACATGGCACTGAACTGAGAGACGAAAAAATCATATCTGCGATGGTAAGATGGTGTATCCTCCTCAATGTTTGCAAACTTCACAAACTAGAAGGGGAAAAAACACTCACAATGATTATGTCAGAAAAACACAACCACACCCAATCTTTTCTCACACAATAACAGATTCAAAAACACTCCCATGCAAAGGTGTAAAGGCGATATTCCCCTCCTATGATGTGCAGAGGAAGTTACTGATATCAGCCAGAGATGTGTGACATCTCATTAGAGGAGCAAGAGTGTGTGTTCAAGTGCATACAGCGTGTGTGAATCATTGTCTGTAAGGGTACATATTTAATATTTGTAGCATTTTATTTCACTAAAGTCTATTAAAAACAGCCATAATGCAGTTTTACAGGACCATATTCACCTTTTGTCTGACCCTCAGAATTAAACATGCATTAATCAACTTCTTTTTCCATTAGCTTCTGTTTGGAAAGTTTCTAAATGATGTGGGCAATCCTATGTTAATACACTCACGCAGTCAATACCGTGATAATTTCTGAGTGCCCTGCATTTGCAAGGATATTAAATAATATGTCAGTTTACGCAGCTTGACTAGAAATATAGTTACGGCCTTCAATAGATGATGCAATGTTTAAAAAAACATAAACAATTTAATGCAGCAGAATATTTGCAATGCTTCAAATCCGCTGGGAACATATTTGAAAAACCCAGATGAGGAATAATACAGCAGAAAATTGAGTGAGCAGAGAGAGAGAGACTGCGCAAGAGAGAATAAAAGGGAAAAAAGCACCATAACATAAATGGCAGAATAAAAGTCAAAGCCAATTCTTATCTTTCACCTGAACCTCTCGCATCTCCTGCAGAGATTTACACTCTTAAAATTAAAGGTTCTTCACAATGCCATAGAAGAACCTTTTAAAGAACCTTTGACTGTATGGTTCTTTGTGGAACAAAAAATGGTTCTTCTATGGCATCGCTTTGAAGAACCTTTTGAAGCACCTTTATTTCTAAGAGTGTAGGATTGCATTCGCTGGTTTGTTCAGTCACACACAAACACACACACACACACACACACACACACACACACACACACACACACACACACACACACACACACACACACACACACAAACTTACTGAGTTGGTGCCCAGCACTTGCAAATCAGGTTCTCTGGACTCAAGCAGTTTGGCTACCATGTGTAAGAAGCTCTCCACAAACGGCTTGATACTCTGGGAATGACATGCCATCAACAACTGATCCAGCGCCTCCATCGCTATTACCACGTACCTGCACACACACACCAAGAATCAAAGTCCAAAATCAACACTTGAACATACTGAACATATTTGTACTCCAAAAAGTAAGTAAAAATAAAAGTTTAAGAAAATAAAATAATACAATTGTAAGAAATTAAATAAAATAACAAAATAGTACTAAATCAAATAAATAATAAGACTGTAAGAACAATGGTTTGATCTGAAGTGTCAACTTGGACATCTTCTTTTGACCTCCATGGACAAATTAACTAAATATATCATTTATAATAATTAATCATACATTTTTCTATCATATCACTTTTTTTATCCAGACACATATGCAGAATATTTATCAAATTAAGATACTAAAATATGATGAATAAAAGCTAAATAGGTCTTTATTACCACAATAACATCAGTTGTCATATGGACAAAAACATAATTATCAAAACAAAACAAACACAAGCAAATAATGCAATACAGGTACAATCTTATGGCCAGTAAAAACTATTTATGGCTAATATACTTAAAATTTCACTCATTAATGGCAGGTGTGTCAAAGGTAATTCTGCATTGGCACTAAATGCGATGTGGGAAATAATTGTATGTATGGTTGTAATCATGCGTATCTTACCCGTAACGATGTCGTACCACATCTCTGCTGAGGCGTTCGGCAAGGTATGCTCCGATACGGTCCAGCTTTTCTGGGGCTGACACTGCATAAAAAGTCAGCTTTTCCATATCAGATTTCACTAGTCCATCCTGCAAAAAAAAAAAAAAAAAAAGCTATAAATTTAAAAATACAACTAGGATTTTACTGGAACTTTACAAGAAAATGTGCCTCTTTACCAGAAACTGTCACATTCTGCAATAGTTTATTAAGTGTCTGTACAGTAGATGCATTATTGTGCTGTATTCATTTATAGTTATTCTTCATTTTCCCAGTTAAAGAAAATGTCCTACTGTTGTTAATAAAGATTTAATAATGTATAAGTTCTGAGCAGTTTTATTAGCAGTTTATTCTGGACTACTTTGGTTTGTAGTTGTACCTAACGATTTATTAGCTAAAAATATTTGAAGTATAAATATTATTTGAAAGTATTAAAATCTTTGAGTTTTTAAGACTGAGTAGAATATTTTCTACTGAATATAAGAAGTGTTATTCAACAGAAAGTTGAAGAAAATCACTCTTACCCAGAACCCCTTAAGAGAAATAAACTCCTGAAGCTCTCAAAGTGCTAATTAACTTAACACGATTTTAATGTACGGTACATAACATGACTGTAGGGAATCTGTCTCTGTGTGTGTGTGTCGGTGGAAACAGTCACACCATCTCATGAGAATATTACTCACATTTAGCCTTCAGAGAAAACAATTGTGTGTGTGTGTCCCTCTTATCAACAGAGCTAAATGTTAATGTGATGAATATGGAGTAACAGCAAGGTTAAAAACCTTCCCAGTGTGTGTTTGTGTATATCACATTCTCAAAAACTGCTGAACAGGTCAAAGGTCAAAATTAAAGCATTAATAATACATTTTGAAAATAACATTTCCAAGACACTTCTCTTCGACAATATGAATAACAAGCAACAGCTGCTAGTCAACGGTGCTTTAAATTTAGATTGATAGTCCATGCAGATTCTTCCTTATTATGCATGGCATTTACTTTAGCTGGTCTCTGAGGACAGGAAGAGCCGATAAGAATATATTTTGATCACAGCACTTGAACCTGAATGTGTCTGAATCCCAGTGCATGAACTCTGATATAAAGATGGTATTTAAAGAAGCATTTATTTAAAGCATCTGTCAAAAACGTATGTAAATGAGCAAGACTTGTTGACTGCAGAATTATAATATGTCTCCTTTAATAAATGTATAGAACTGTTTAAAATGCAGAGATATTGATCAGGCCAATATTTCAGCCATTTTAAGATTAACATCTGGTATCCATTGCTTGCCAATTAACAAGATTCAATCAGTTACAAAATTTATGATAGTCTTATCAAACAGAAAGTTAAAATCCATTTCAAACTATCAAATATTTGGCTGAATTTTAATATTTCATAGTGTAATTTTATAGTTATTGAATAATTAGTATATCGAATTATGTGTGTGTGTGTGTGTGTGTGTGTGTGTGTGTGTGTGTGTGTGTGTGTGTGTGTGTGTGTGTGTGTGTGTAAATACAGATAATACAGTGAGATACTTATCAGGCCAACATTTTGGCCATTTTAAAATTATGGCTAATATCCGTTGCTTAGCCAATGAACAAGATTCTATCAGTTACAAAACCTCTCAATAATCCTGTCAAATGAAAAATGAAAACATTTTCAAATATTTCAGTAAATTTTAAGATTTTACAGATTAAAAAAAAAGAATAAAAAATACTTGAAAAAAAGTTAATTACTAAATCTAATTTTATGTATAAGTGTATATGTATATGTGTGTGTGTGTGTGTGTGTGTGTGTATAAATGTATGTATATATATATATATATATATATATATATATATATACATACATACACACACATACACATTAAATGATTATTTATTTTTATTTCAGTTTTGTGCATGCCTCATGTATAATTATATTACAAAACCTAGATGTAATGCACTTAAGATGGATGGATATTCCATTCCAATTCCATTCTTCTAATATTCCAGAAATTCCTTGCATTTCCATCTATTTCAGTGATATGTTACCTTGGGGTCCTCTGGGAAAATGTTGTCCACTAGACGCTTGTAGCGTGGCCGCAGAGGACCACAGCATCCACACACTCCTGTGAAAAGAGAGAAAAAGTCTTACATCTTACATATTTCATTTAATGAAATAAACAGATCTAAGGTATCATTCTTATATCTGTCTGCACGGTTTTGCAATTGTTTTTCTATTTTAACAGGTTTTTAAAAAAACATCTCCTGCCATAGCATCACATTTTAAGATGGTTTGTTAAGTTAAAAAAAGTTCAGCTTTTACAAATGTGCCTTGTGACACCTGCTTTCTGTTGCATTTCACTGCGCTGTGTCTGGAGGTTTCTGAATAAAAGAATGGCCCTAATGAGATAGGATAGATAAGCAACATAAGCAGTCTGACACATACATTCAGACCTTACCCACTCAAGCCAATAAGAACTTCAGAATCTACATATGCATGATATTAAAATGAGCTGTCAGGATGAAATGTGTATGTGTGCACTGATGAAAGGCACAATGCAAACTACAGTCTGTGTGTGTGTGATGCCACAGAGTTTGAAGGGCTGATTAATTATTTAAAAAAGTCAAAGAAGAAATCTGAGAGCAGCACAGCAGCCAGTACACACAAACACACACACACGCTGCTCTGACAGCCCTTCACCAGCTAGAGGTGAAATTGTTCATTCATCCAGTCCAACATTGATAATAAATCTGGTTTGGCATGCATGTGTATATGCCAACAGGACGTGTGTGTGTGTGTGTGTGTGTGTGCAGGGACTGTAAAGTGAGATGTGGAAAAGGAGCCGCCATTATCAGCTCAAACACCTGATCCAACTTCACAAAGACAGAAAAAGCGAGAGATGCTGCGAGGGAGAGAAATAAATAGAATAGCAAAAGAGAGCGGGTGAGCGAGCCAAGCTCTACAGCAAAGTGACAAATGCATCAACAGTCTTACTAACAAAGGGTGTGCAACAGGCTTGTATTAATCATCACAAACGCAAACAAACAAACAAACATAGATACCAAGTCTGCTAAGGAAAGATCTCCTCTCCCAGGTGTGTCTGTATCTGAAGGTTCCGTCAGCTTCCGAGCGCGGCACCTGCCTGTACCTCCTCATCATGACCTCTGACCTTTGTTGACTTCTATACACCCCCCTCAACCTCAAACCTGGTCAAAACAGCAACCTTTCTGCGTCCTGCTTCAACCCTGGTCTGACACTCAGACACACCTGAACTGAATACCTGTAGAGGACTCGCCCTCTACTGGGACTGGCAGGAGAGCCAACCAATTACAGATTAATGGAAGTTACGCCTACTGTGTTCTGTCGATGAGATGACAGACAGAACTGAGACCCGGACTCAGAAAGAATAATCTTTTACATTTAAAAAATAAAATAAAAATAATAATACTGCAGTTTTTGATGCATTTAACTTTGTAAAATTATGCATGTAAAAGTTATTTAAAAAATCAACAGTAAATAATGAAAGGTGAGCTTTGAGTTGATTGGTTTGTAAAAACTGGGGCATATTATTTGTTAAAATAATATTTTCTTGCTCATAGGATCTAGTTTACATAAGCAGACAATAGAAAGTATCATATTTTGCTGAAAATTTATAACACACACGTTTGTTAAGAATAATGTACACAATGTGCACAGAAAGAATCTCTCGACAATAAATGTTTTTTTTTTCCTGTCCTGGTCGACATTTTTTTTTTTTTTTTTTTTTTTTTTACAGACTGTAATATATATTTGGACATTATTTATTAAAAATAAAAAAAAATCAACATTATATATTATTATATCATATATAATTAAATATTACATAATATTATTTTATGATTATATATATTCATAATATATATATAGATATATATATATATATAATATATATATATATATATATATATATATATATATATATATATATACATACATAGACAGACACACACACACACACACACACACACACATATACGTATATATTAATATGAGTGTCAAGTATATATTGAGTGTATATATTAGTATATGTATATAAAGTTTTAAAATGTTTTAATGTTTTTAATGTGTTTTTAAAGGTTTTAATGTCCCTCTATGTCAGCTAAATGGCGTAATAACATTACTTCATTTGTTTATAACACTATCAAAATACTAAATATCAAAATTTCCTGTGAGCTGGTTAGATAATGTTTTTCTGTGACAAATCAGCAGATTTTACAACAACCACGTACTAGCCTACTAGCCTACACATCACAGAGAACCAAATATTTAGGTGTGAAAGGCATAAATGAAGCATAATCAACAGAGCATTAGGGTCTAAACAGGACAAGTGACAATTGAGCCAACTGAACGACAATTCCAAATGCAGGTCCATTTTGATTTCACATTTTCAATTTTCAAAAAACACAAATCAAGTTAACAAGCGCAGGTTAAAACTGTCATTGACAAATGAAGAGACAATATAAATAAATACAACATGTCAAGGGCATTCTAAAAAAACAAAATCAAGTTGTTGTTTTCTTCTTTATCTACATTTCCACGAGCCGAGGAAAGCTCTATTTCATAAAAGTTTAGACAAGGCCAGCAGGGGACGCTCACCCTGTGCAGGCCACCCCAGAGCAGGGTGCAAATCCTGCTTCCCACTGGTGCCTGTTGAATCCCCATTACTGCCAACAAGAGAGCGTCTGGGGAAATGAAGAGATTGATTCAGTGCCTGCAGAGAAAATCCTCTTAACCTTATGAGGACCTGAAATAGCTTAAGAGTTTGAAGAGCGAGAGCAGAGCCCGAGAAAAAGCTGCCATAACAGAATTACCATCTATCTTAGAGACAGACCATGATGCATAATAACCAATTCAGAACTTTAAGACCTTTGTGTGCACATGACATAAACACAAAACAACCTGTGGGAGTAAACTAATCAAAAAAAGAAAGTTAAAAAATACATTTCTATTTGTTTTTATTCAACTTTCTAAGCATTGCAGTCAAATATTTGTTTTAATCTGCCACAAGATTTTAAATATCTAAATATTCTAGAATGTTTGAGATTAACCTCTGACCTTTCATCTGTGCATGTTTGCTTTAGTGTGTGTATATATACCGGGCTTTCTGTTCATATTTGAAACTGTAGACCAAAGTCTATGATGTAAAAACCCATAATCCTTTGCCATCTGACAGAGTACAGGTAGAGACTATACAAATACACTCTCCCAAACACAACGATACACACACTGTGCTAAATTTACCAGCATGGGTTGATGGAGTGGAGGGCAAATAACAAGATATGCATGAGCTAGTCAATGCAGAGCGAAAAAAGGAATGGAGGAGAGACTGAAAGAAACTGAAAACCACTTATTTCATGCTATCATCTGACCAGTTTTACATTTGAGCGAAATTCAACATTTCTGTCTGCACATTTGCTATGCACTTATGAGATCATTAGCCCAGTTACTATTACCCATAATGCAATGCAAATGCCTCCAAACTTCTAGGTTTTAAAAATATGACAGGCAGTGATTATTTAGGCAACTACAAACAAAATCGTGCATGCCTGCATACTGTGTATTATTGGTTATGAAAACACATGAAGCATGTATGGCATTTACTCAGCTAGTATGTAAATATGCTGTTTCAAACTCGTAATCCCTCTGTTTTTCTCTCTTATTTCATGTTCTTTATAGTTCTAATTAGTAATCGACCAGTATGGTTTTTTTAAATGGCTGAAGCCAATATTTAAAGAACAGGATGATCAATGTAATCCTAAAGGGTAACTGACTCCTGGCCTAGTGAAATATTAATGTAAACATGGTCTGTTGAATGCAATTTTTCATCCAAACAATACATTGGTTCATCATTTATCACCTAGATCTGTCATTCCAAACCTTCTATGTTCCACAGTAGAAAGAAAGTTTAGATTTTAAAAGACATGAGGGTGAGTAAATAAATAATCGATTTTTGGGGGGTGATCTATCTTGTCATTAATACTAATATAATTACTGGCAAAGGAAAAAAAAAACTGCTGTTGTTTTGATAAGTTAATTATGTGATATACCAAAATTTTAATGACCTGAAAAAAGCAAAAAATAAAATTAAAATAAAATCGGTTTTAGCCTAAATAGTTTGGATTCTGAGTTCTTCAAGCTGGTTACCACCAGTTACAGTGAAAAAATCGATTTAATTGGCCAAAAATGATGTTTAATTAGTGCTTCTTAACATTTTGCCATTTTGACTGAAAAAGAATGACATGCCATTGTTTTAATTCCAATAACAAAGTAATCAATTAGTGAGAATAACTAGTTCCATTTATATATATATATATATATATATATATATATATATATATATATATATATATATATATATATATATATATTATATATATATATATATATTAGTAAAAATATATCAGTAATTTAATTTGCATGCTGAGTTTGTGTTGTAAGCTTTAAATTATATTTAAATTGAATTTCATTTAAATACATTTAAATTAAATTCTTCAACTTTGAATTATCGCCAGTACAATTATACACATTCAGATGGACATTTTTGGCATGTTGTGAGTAAACTTTAAATTAAATTTAAAATTTATTTAATTTAAATCATTTAAAATGTAATTCAACTTCTTTGAATTATCGTTGCGACACTCCTTAACATTCACACAGACATCTTTGGCACAAGTGGGAACTACCACTTCTATTAAACGCTCAAAATGGCTGTTATTGGCCGATGATCTCAAAATGGCCAAAAATTTGCCTTGTCGATAAACTAGTCAATTGTTAATTCTAATGATAGCTTTTTCACCTAATGTTTTCCACTGAAGATATATTCAACTGTCAGTCTGTATATTTTAATATTCCTGTATATTATACAAGCTGTAAAATTACCTGAAATCAAGCAATCTAAGACATATGGACAAAAATCAAGCACAAACACACGCGGATCAGACCTACCAGCATCAGCGTTCTCTGAGTCCATGTCTGTGTCTGCTCACTGGACCAGGGAGACAATCACTCTCTTTCTGTCTCTCTATCTTTCTCTCTCTAGGTGCTGTACAGTGCAGAAAGTCTAACTATATTCTATAACACACACACACACACACACACATCTGCATGAGGACAGAGGGTGAGCGGTATTTAATTCTGATGATGCTGGTGTTTTGGCACACTGTAAATTTCACTGCAGTGTCAACACGAGCATCTGACCGAATAATGCCACCATGCACGCGCACACTCTTGACCAGCACAAAACACACGCCGCCGCCTTCCCTTGATGTTTTCCCTCACACTGAATCTTCACTAGCATGTCGTCCACTGCGCATATGAATGAGACATTGCTGAAAGGAAAGCGAGGAACACCAATACAAAACAGATGACAGATCAAACACACACACAGATCAAACTCTCTGGCTCGCTCAAAACGGAAGATCAAACTTTGCTTTGCAAACGTGCACATTATCATCTCAAAGCCATGAGAGAGGAGGAAGATCCTTGAGAGAGAGATAAACAAAGAGCTCCTTCAGAGAGAGAGAAGCGGAAAGATTGAGAAAGCGAGAGAGAGGCTGGGCGGTCATTGTCCCCTGCACACAGACCTTTCAACAGCATTTACACTGTCAATCAATTTTTTATTTTTTACTGATATTTGAACAGACCGAACCTAAATGACAATATCAACTGACATTCGATTAAGTACATATTGCATTTAATAGTCATTTTTACTGCAATATGAGAAAGATTTAACATCTCGTGCTGCTTAGATATCCTAGCTGAAAGAACAAAAAGGCACAAAATCACATTGAAACAGCAGTTCTCATTTTAAGCAAGGTGTGCAAACTACAAACTAGCAAGCAATGACTTCTGTATCCAAATCAGGGTCTGCCAACGCCTTGCTGCCAGCAGAAGCTGTTAAGGGTATGCAAACTCAAGTCCTCTGTAAAAGATTAAAACTCAATTTTTTTTTATAGAAATAAGAAATAAGATTAAATTTAACATTAAAATAATAATTATTGTTTTTACTACTTTTAAAATAATAATAAAAAAAAGAATAATTGTCCTTTATTTTAGTGGAGAAGTGTTTATTTTTTATTTTTTATTAATGCTCTCCAGATTCCAAAAAACTTGATTATTTGGACTTGAGTAAGATTTGTAAAATCTGGCAATGACTTCTATATCCAAAGTTAAGTTCCACCAACGCTTTGCTGCCAACAGAAACTGTTAAGCGTGTGCAAACTCAAGTCCTATGTAGGAGAATTAAACTCCATTTTTATTCTTATAAATTCAATAATTTAACCTAATTGAATAATAAGCGCTGTTACTGTTGTTTTTAAATAATAATAATAATAATATTAAAATCGCTGTTTATTTTATCTGAGAACTGTGAATAGTTGTCCTTTTTTTATTATTTCTATTATTTTTTTATTATTATTAATGTGCTCTGTATTCCAAAATCTTGATTATTTGGACCTGACTGAGTAGTGTTTATAAAATTGGGCAATGATTCCTGTATCTTAACTGAAATTTTGCCAATGCTTTGGTGCCAACAGAAACTAGTAAAGGTGTGAAAACTTTAATAATAATAATTGTCCTCATAATTAATAAATAATTGTCCTCTAAAATAATTATTTTAGAGGACAGCTATGTAGCTGACAAGTTTTTTTTTTTGGTTAATGGGCTCTAGATTTAAAAACGTGATGGTTTGTGATTGAACAAGATTCATAAAATGTAAATCCAGAGCATGAACAAGAGAATCACACTATGAACTTGAACTGAACCAAACTCCGACTAGACTACCCCTTATCACGAGCCAACATGGCAGACCGGCCTGGTCAGATGCAAATCACTTGCCGGTCAAGTAAGTTTAGCTAATGCATACTAAGACCTACACAGGAGTTATATTATCAGAGCAATCAACGAAACCAAGAACCAGTTATTTATCTAATGTCATGACACAACTGACATTTGCCATATTTTGCAATATTTCATCAAATTCTTCAAGAAATTTTAGAGTCAAGCACATCCAATACAATGTAATTGTAAAAGTACTACTAAACAATGTACTAACACAGTCAGTGATGTCTTAAGTGAATGTAAATAGACATGAAAAAAAATAAGTCATATTTGTGTCAAGGAAATAGGTCTGTAGTGTGTATGCAGACGCAAAACATTTACAGAATCACTTTTTCTCTCCATTTTCCTCTCTCAACCCATGTCAAGGATAAAGGGCTCGTCTTACAGGGTCCTGACTGCCCAGAAATAGACTGTGTGTGTGTCAGAGCAGAGAGGTTATCATACTCCCTCTGAGGGGTGTGGGAGTTGTGTGTTGTACTTCAGTGGAGAGGTCACCCTACTCTCAGTGTGTGTGTGTGTGTGTGTGTGTGTGTGTGTATGTGTTTGTTGTACTTCTCTTCTGAGTGCAGAGCGTCAGCAGCAATAACCCTCAGGGGTGTCTGGTCTACTGCGTCAAACTACACATTACGCAATATGACGAAATAGTGCAACGCAAAATAACATCACAAATCGCAAGCTAAATGCCACATAAAACTATATTACATGTGAAAATAAACAATGTCACAAATATGGCAAATTTAACAAATGGCAAAAGTATGCTAATTTAAACCACCAAAACCATCGCAAAGTAAACAATACCAAACCAGTCATGACAACGGATTAATAACAACATATCAAAAATGGTTAGAACATGTTAGATATATTTGCACAGCTAAAAGTGGGAAGGACTACGTTGTGGTACTTAAATGTGAAATATGAATGTGAAAATAAAATACAAAAGTTGTAAATAAATATAGAATTCAACTTACATGTGGTCACATGTGAGCGAATGTTTGTCAGTATGGCTTTAAATGTGCCTCAAACAGACACTGAAGAATTCAAACAGATATGTCCCAATAGAAAAGAAAATGTGATCACAATTATGTTTCATACTGACTTTAAATCCAACAACACCAAAGAATCTTGAACAACAACAAATACCCCCCAAAAACAAAACCAATTAAACAACACCAAACTAAACCCAAATTAAAAGCACAACAAAATCAAAAGCAAAGAATATCACAAATAACATATATATGACAGAAAGAAAAAAAAAGTGAAAGTGACATGACGTGACATACAGCCAAGTATCATGACCCATACTCAGAATTCATGCTCTGCATTAACCCATCCAAAGTGCACACACACAGCAGTGAACACACACACACACCGTGAACACACACCCGGAGCAGTGGGCAGCCATTTATGCTGCGGCGCCCGGGGAGCAGTTGGGGGTTCGGTGCCTTGCTCAAGGGCACCGAAGTCATGGTATAGCCAGCCCGAGACTCGAACCTTAGGGTTATGAGTTAAACTCTCTAACCACTAGCCCACGACTTCCCCTGTATCAACTTAAATAGCTGACAAAATCAAATCAAACTAAACAACACCAACAATTAACATCTAAATAAATAAATAAGCCATATGTGTCATATAGTGTTGGCCACAGATAAAAGAAACTAAAACCACAAAAAAAAAAAACATTTTTGCTACTTAAAATGAAATAAAAGATATATATATATAGAGAGAGAGAGAGAGAGAGAGAGAGAGAGAGAGAGAGAGAAAACTTTGTTATTTAGTTTAACTTGATATACTAAAATAACAGAAAATGTGAGAAAAACTAATTCAAAATAATAAAAACTACAACTGAATGTCACTGATTCTAAAATAACACTGAAGAATGAAGCATAACCATTTCTCTTGGTTGCAGGAGACTTTCATAAGCTTTTCAGGAACATTAAAATCAGAGACGTCCAAATACATTACATAAGATGTCCATCTTGGACCCTGCCGAGTAGGATTTTATGCTGACACTAAATCACATGCCAGTGCAACCTGCTGTCAAGGTCTATGGCAACAGTGCCAACACCTCAACAGAGTCTGACGTGACTCATGTCCTGCATGGGATCATGGGTGAAACAGACTGCATTGTCAATGACTGTGGGAACTCTGGGAATACCATGGTACTACCGAATGATTAGCATTTTCATGTATTTAGTTACCAAAACAACATCAGAATATTTGGAATACTCTAAATACCAATCTGATATACTTAGAATACCAAAACAATGGCAATACCATATAGTACTTTTTGTGCTTTTCTATTGATGCAGAAGCAGCAGGGAAGAACTGAGATCAGCAGAACCCCAGTAGGCTAATAACACTGACTCATTCTCACATACACACTGCAGCACAACATTTGAAGCATAAACCGTCTTAAGTTAATGACAGAGGGCTGAGGCTGTGACCGGCTCGGGCTCGGTTTGGGTTCTTACCGGCAGGCATTCCTCCACTCGGTTCTGTCCAACCCGCGCCCGATGCACTCCGTTTGGATCAAATCAGCTTGAAAGGGGGGTTGGGTTCAACATATGGATCGGAACAAGTCTGGATCACACACATACAAATACACACACATACGGATTAAGCGAATCCTATCAGAACCCGTCACCGAGGTTAAACTGACGGCTTTAAAAACACATGATTACAAATGGCAGTACGGCGTCTTGTGTTGTTAAGAACTAATAAAGTACAGATAGAGAGTTGTGTGTGAATACCTGTAGATGCAGATTAAGCGCAACACATCCGCGTTTCCTGCTTCACATTCCGCGTGACGTCGGGACACGCCAACACGGAAGTGATAGTCGCGCGGCGCTGAGAAGAGAGGAGCGTCTAGTTTGAAAAAACAAAAACACAGCACACGCTGCTGGGATTCACTGAGTGGAACAGGTGGGTATGAAGAAAGCAGCTGTTTGCGTTGTTATATTGTATTATAATAACAGGTCTCTGGAAGTTTGTGTGAATATTATCTGCTCTGCCATCCAGCTTCTAAAATTAATAAGCAGGGCAATCTCAGTTGCTTTTGATTTAGGTTAATGAACTGCTCGCGCGCGTGTGTGTAGGTTGGTCGATAAAAAGTCATTAAAGGAGCTATTAACGCTCTCGGAATTTTGCATGGCATGTGGCCAGGTTATTTTTACTCTCAATTTCTTCTTAAAGGAGTAGATCAACCAAAAAAAAAAAAAAAAAAAAAGAAAGAAACTTGAAATGAAAAATGTATCATTTTACTCCGTAGTGAATGTGACTTTGTCTTTTTTCTATGGCACACTACAAGAGAGATTCAATGAACAGGACCTTGTAAGTAGCGAAAAGTATTCAAATGCACCGTAAAATCATCATATTGTAGTTTATTCCAAGGCTTTTAAATCTTTTAGGTACCATGGACCCGCAGTTATGATAATCCTCATGCAAAGGATCACCATCCTAAATTTTTAAAGGCAGCTATTTTCATGTATAAAAACCCAATTTACACTGTGAAAAATAAATGTGTAAAATATCATTTGGAAAAGATTTCATTTTTTATGTTACATTATTATTGTTTTACTCACTATACTGTACTTTTAGACATATTATTTATTTTATTTTGAATTTAATTTCAAAAAATGTAATAATGTATTTATTTATATTATATATTTATTATTTAGTTGATTTTTTAAATATTTATTTATTTTTACATTTTTAGTATATTCTCTACAATTTTCCACATATATACCCACAGGCACTACTTTGCAGTCCTGGACCCAGTTTTGCTATATTCCAATTCATATTCAAAATCTTTTTTTTTTTTTTTTTTTTTTTTTTGTCAAATCTTTTCAATTAAGCATTTTATCCGGTTCATAAAACTGCTCTCACTTATTTGTTCAGGAATTTGATAGATCTCCTTTTCGAGTTCAACTTCAATACTTAGCCTAATTATTTGGTCCCAATCACCAGTTAATGGTCCAATGGAGTGAAAGATTATCAGTGAATAAATTTTACATTTTGGAATTGTATCATTTCAGTCAGAAAGCTTGGAATATAGTCATAAGAACCACTTTTATGAGGCTTTTGTGACCTTTTTCG
The DNA here is from genome assembly GCF_018340385.1 of Cyprinus carpio. Classification (NCBI taxonomy): domain Eukaryota; kingdom Metazoa; phylum Chordata; class Actinopteri; order Cypriniformes; family Cyprinidae; genus Cyprinus; species Cyprinus carpio. Next base: position 24,621,910 of record NC_056598.1, on the reverse strand, counting down.
AACCGTAAAAGCTTTGGTTCCTATTCATTGTAACTGAATGAGAATGTCACATGCCATATTGAAGTCTTAATAATTTATCCTTTTCTGTTCCACAGAAGAATGAATGTGATAGGTTTAGAATGACATGAAATGTGAGTAAACTATAATTGTAATTTTCGGGTGAACAATTTCTTTGAAATCTGCAAACAGTGGCCTGACCTTTTAAAACATCAGAGCACATGTATCAAGTTGCAACAAACTCTTTTAGGTTAAAAAACCCTTTATATACTAATTTTAAAAGATATTACTTATGAAAGGGGTTTGTTTCAAATGGTTTTTGATGTCTTTGTTGTTACATAAACCTGCCACTTCATTACGACACATTATGGGCAGAATCCGATCATTTACAGTAGTCATAATGAATAATCATACAAAGCCCAGTAATGTCTGCCTGTGTCAGACCTCCTGTGTATAACTGGATTATATCAGGATAAGCTGAAACCATCCAGTCAAACAGCCTAAGCTATGAAGACCTGAGCATGTGTGTATGATAGAGAGAGAGAGAGAGAGAGAGAGAAAATACACAGTATTAATATAAGACCTTTGCTTTACAGGAATTATGTGTGATTAAGCTCCATTTTATCCAAACATCTGTTAAAACACTGAAAACACACACATACAGTCTCAATCGCTCACTTTCTCATACGTACTTGCAATTCTCTGTAACTAGGTGTGTTTACATTGTATCATGGCTTAAATGTTTAAGCCATGTTTAAGGGAAACAGCAATACTGGTGCACAAACTGGCTTGATACAGCGCTAGCATCTACAGATGCAAACATTTGCATAATAATTACTGAAATGCTGGCCAAATAATCCTATTTCACCAATAATCTCCATCAAATCTGTGTGATGTGATTTCTCCCTGTGGCCACACACACACAATGTTTTCTGCCTCATTGATACTGGTGGTTTAACGAAGCATGAAAGTTTGGGCAGTTTGATTGATTGAGTAATGGTTTAGCTGTGTGTGTATGTGTGCACAAATGGCAGCTGGTATTGCTAGTCATTCAGTAAAGTGCTGTCATTATTTGAATATTGCATGCACACGTGCACACATGCAATGCAGTGATTGCACCTAAAATATGCACTTTTGTTTTGTATATGTGAATTTTAACCTTAAATCTACATGTTTAAAATTAAGTTAATGGATAGTGTATCATTTTTGAGCTACTTACAGATACAGACAAACCCACACATACGCTTACTTATTCTCTTAATCAGTCTAAAAACATTAATTTAATACTTGAATTTGTGTGAAACACAAATGTACATTTTCCTTGATTTGGTAACTTGCATATTATTTCTTGCATATATGTAGAAAATAAAAGTAGATACAGTATTATGAATAATGTTATTTTAATTTCCAGATTATAACAAACTAATTTTGCTCTGTTTTGTTCTAGCTCTAGAAAACTTGGAACATATTGCACAATTCATACTTTAATAATACTTTTTTTATTTGTCATTTTTTGATTTTGACAGCCCGTTACACTTGTATAAGAGAAATGCAGCATCAAAAAAATTAATTTTGTTGTCTAGGGAAGAAATAAAGCTTGGAACAACTTGAGGATAATTAACATTTTATTTTTTGAAGCTTTCTTGGAGTGTGTTTAACAAAAATCCTTCAATATTTCACATTTAATTTACTGTTACTTGCCATTTTTTGTTATTAATTGTGAAATTTACTAGCTATTTGAGATTGAAAATCGTTTCTAATGAGACAACGTATGGTAAATGCTGTTGTTTTTCATCCTCATTGTACTTTTTCTTTATAATTCTTTGAAAACACACAGAGTAAATGTTTTAATCCATGCCTGTATACTTGCTAAAGTAGGACTCACCTTTGTCCACCTTTAAGGATTTTCAGTTTTCCATCTACAAGCTTCACACTGAGCTTCAGATCAATATTGACCCATAGAACAACTGTTGTTGCTGTATGTGAGAGAGAAATAGACAGTTTGATTTTTTTTTTTTTTTTCATCTCCGGAGGGGGTTTGACATTTTTCACCAACTAGCATTTAGGCGCAATGTCTGTTCAGTGTCTTCGGTCTGAATCGATTCAATGAATTATTTAATAAAAAAAACAATCATAATATCAACAAATAAAAAATACTAAATAATCACTCAAACCCCTGACAAGATAAAAAAAAAAAAAAAAACTAGACTCCTACATGATGATACAAAATGACAATGATTTTATTAAAAAAAAAAAATAATAATTCTGGATTGCTGGGCATCTTATTTTTATAAAATGTCTGAGAAGCGCCCACAAACATTATTATAACTCTGAGAGAACGTGAAAGACATTGAAATGTTGCCTTTTAAAACATTTTGAATTGAATGGCTATATATTTCAAATTTAAGGTCATCTGCGTACAACACCGAAATCTTGCTAATGTTAAACTGCATTTCCATTGCTTTCATATTAACCATAAGTCTGTTTAGGGTTAAATTTTTATGCTTAATAGAAAAATACATATATAAACTGGCAGCTACTAGGACAGGTAGCAAAAAAGCAAGTCAACTGCTAAATTTAGACCCCCAGCACTAGGTATAATACCAAGATCATGATACACGACAGATAGAAACCTGTCAGGAAACACTAGTCATTAAAGACGAGTCAGTATGTCTTGTAAACTCAGTATAAATATGACTGTAGTGCAGATTCGTGGGAGAGGATGAGCACATGTGAGGTGAAGCTCTAGGGTGATGAATAGGCAACCGGTCGATGCGTCAGAGTTGAATGCAGAGATCTTTTCTGAGATGGGGAGATAGAAAGGTGAAATGTATAACTGAGTTTCAATTTATTGGACTGGAATGTGTAAAGACACAAGATCAGTTTGACAGCAAGCATGAATACAGTGAATTTTATTTCTGAGAGCTCAACTCACCATTCTGAAATTTCCATCAGTGGGGTGACGTTATTTTCTAACATCCTTGTTAGCCTTTGAGGTATGTATGAATGCAGGGTATATACAATGTGCATGCTATTTAAGTATAACAGTAAGAATTAATTCTGACCTTTTATATTTGTCGTGATATTCTAAAACTTGTCATGCTTTTAAAGTCAGCATAAAATTGAAATGAACCGTGGATGCTACTTACTATGTTCCTGGTGTTTTTGTGCTGAATTCTTTGGTGCACTCTGCATGCAGTTGCTTGCCTTCGTAATCTTTCATCAAAACCTTTTCAATGTCCAACCAAATTTGGAGAATATCATGCCCTACCCTCCTTTTTTTCTCATTGAATATCATTTTTGATATTTTGTTTTCCAGTGTTTGAGACTGTGTGAAGGAACTCGAAGTCAATTCGTAATTCTAGCATAATTCTTAATATTAACTTATCAAATAAACACATTTTTCACACACAACTAACCCCTCCATCACACTGAAAAATTTCGTCAATGACCTAAAAAAATCCTGCAAACCTAAAAGATTCCTGCATGTTCACTGACAGCATATTAATGTTCATTGTGTTCAAATTTTACAGTGAAATTCTGTCATTTTCATATGTTTTGAGGCGCAAAATGATTTACAGCTGTCAAATCAAGAACCATTAAGAGGATATTTCCCCCCAAAAAGTTGGGGCAAGTTGTTCCAAATCTGTATGAATTTCTGTCTTCTTTTGAACACAAAAGAATATATTTTAAAAAATTTTGGTAACTAAACAGTTGCTGGTAGCCATTGACTTTGACAAAAGAACTCATACAGATTTGGAACAACTTGAGGGTGAGTAAATGATGACAAGTTTCATTTTTGGGTGAACTATCCCTTTAAGAGCACAGAACCTGATTACGCAATTAGTGTGTTGGCAACAAACCACTTGATCCACACACATCTTTTTTTTCCCCATAATTTATTTTTAATACAAGCCATGGTCAAAATTAATGCTAGCTGTTTTTGTTTGCTAGTCACCATAACATAAAAAATATCATAAACATGTTCATACAACCAAACAAACACCAAATAACTAACATAAAGTCATACAAGCAGCAATCTGACTAATATAAAACGTACTGTACAGTGTGTACACGGCTTTAGAGGATTTAAACAACACTGACAACATTAGTTTTGTATGTTAAAATTGTCTGGGAAAGTGACGAGGTGTTATATGCAATATGTTAACAACACGTGACTGAAACTCCTTTATAAAAGTTTTATAAGATATTATATCATTGATAAAACATTTGTTTCTTATGTGAAATAAATATGGAGTGTTTTGTGGTTTCAAACCATGAATACAAAATCCCACTGAATTGTAAGCTTCTGTAAAGAACTGTTTTGTTTGGGATGATTAAAAACCTTATGCAATTAACTTGAAGTGATAAAAAGGAAATAGCATCTGCCTGTGTTCTACAGTACAGTGTGAAAAGTGAGGGATTCAACATTCAGTCTGTGCAAAATGTCTCAAGGCTCTGAGATGTGGTTTTCGTGAAGCATTATTAATGTACTTGTTGAACTGTCAATCATATTTCATTTCAAAGGAATAGATTTTGAATATTCAGAAGGAAACAGCTGTGTAGGTTTTGTAAACGGACATCAGCATTTGAATAAAAAGAGCTAAAATGCTTCTCATTTTAAAAGTATTTGAACACTTTGAGTGAAATTGAACATTTAAGTAATTGCTAGAGAGAATAGGTGAAGATCGGTCATTTAATTTTTCACCCCAAAATACAATTCAAAATGTAAAGTGCTGTTCAGAAATATATATATATTTTTTTCAGCTATTGGCCAGTCATGTCACATTTGACTTTGACATTTGATGTGACATGAGTATAATATACAACCTGATCCCATATTGTTGAAGACGTTATTAAGTTTCCGTAAAGTCTCAAAGTAGAGCATTACATGTGAGGGAATGTGGGTACATGAATATGAATGTGACTGTAGTGTATCAGAGTGACTCAGACAATTTAAGATTCGAGCAGATTGGGATTGAAATAATAATTCCAACTCAGGAAGGAGTTTGTCAAATTTTGGGCAAGTAACCAAGATTGATGGTCAAAGAGATGCAGAGCATGACCATCACAATCACATGTAAATCCATGATAGAAATCATGAGCTAAAGACCATGATTGATGGTTGTTCAGGTTTATGTAATTGCACATCTTGCTACAAAAACTTTGGATTTCACATTTTCACTCTCTTAAACTCATTATTTCCTCACTTTCTCTCTTCCTGCAACTGAATGTGTGTACTGTTACTGACTCTGTGATCAGCCGTAAAACAGTGATTCTGTCTAAATTCCCTATAAAATCAAAAATAATTCACTTTGACCTAAATTGACCTATTTCCCTTACATGATGCATTACATCTTTTTAATAATTCTTGGGGACTTTAATAAAGCCAATTTCTCCTGTGAACTGGCAAAATACAGACAGCATTTTATATGTCCCACCAGAGACAGTAATATATTAGATCACTGTTACACCACAATAAAGAATGCATATCACTTTGTTCCACAATCAGCTTTGGGGCTCTCTGATCACTGCCTGGTTCATCTTTTACCAACCTACAAGCAGAAACTTAAATCTGCTAAACCTGTAGTAAGGGCTGTGAAGAGATGGACCAACGAAACAGAGCAGGATTTACAAGCTTGTTTTGACCTCACTGATTGGAGTGTTTTTGAAGCTGCTCCCACCGATCTGGATGAACTCACAGAGACTGTGACATCCTATATTAGTTTTTGTGAGGATCTTTGCATTCCTGCCAGGACTTATTTAACATTCAACAATGATAAGCTATGGTTTACAGCAAAACTCAGACATCTTCATCAGGCCAAAGAGGATGCCTTCAGAAATGGGGACATAGTCTTGTGCAATCAGACCAGGAACACACTGAACAAAGAGATTAGAGTGGCTAAAAGGACCTACTGTAAAAAGTTGGAAGACCAGTTTACTTCCAACAACTCCACTTCAGTGTGGAAAGGGCTGGGAGCCATCGCAAACTACAAGACACCATCCCCCTGCACTGAGGCAAATCAACGACTTGCTAACGACCTGAATGAGTTTTATTGTAGATTTGAAACCCCCCACACCCATTCTGACCATCTCCCTACACAACCGTTAACACCTCCTGCAATCCCCCTCTCCCCCCTCTTGCACTTCAAATCAGTGAGGATGATGTGCGCAAGGTCTTCAGGAATAACAAAAGAAGAAAAGCACCAGGCCCCGATGGCGATACACCAGCCTGTCTGAAAACTTGTGCTGACCAGCTGGCCCCCATCTTTTCACAGATCTTCAACAGATCTCTGGAGTTGTGTGAAGTGCCTTCCTGCTTCAAACACTCCACCATCATCCCTGTTCCAAAGAAATCCAAGATAACAGGACTTAACGACTACAGACCTGTAGCTCTAACATCAGTCGTCATGAAGTCATTTGAAAAACTGGATCTGGCTTATCTGAAGGACATCACTGGACCCTTACTGGACCCCCTGCAGTTTGCTTACCGAGCAAATAGGTCCATGGATGATGCAATCAACATGGGACTGCACTTCATCCTGCAACATCTGGACAAAACAGGTACTTATGTGAGGATCCTGTTTGTGGACTTTAGTTCGGCTTTCAACACCATCATCCCAACAGCCCTCCAGACCAAACTGACCCAGCTCTCTGTTCCTAGCTCTATCTGTCAGTGGATCACCAGCTTTCTGACAGATAGGCAATAGCTAGTGAGACTGGGGAAATTCATGTCCAACAGCTGCTCCACCAACACTGGTGCCCCTCAGGGATGTGTTCTCTCCCCACTGCTCTTCTTCCTCTACACCAGCGACTGCACCTCAAAAGACCCCTCTGTCAAGCTCCTGAAGTTTGCAGACAACACTACAGTCATCGGTCTCATCCAGGACAGTGACGAGTCTGCTTACAGACAAGAGGTTGAGCAGCTGGCTGTCTGGTGCAGTCTTACCAACCTGGAGCTGAACACTCTCAAAACAGTGGAGATGATAGTGTACTTCAGGAGAAACCCCCCTGCACTCACCATCATAGACCGCACTGTGGCTGCAGTGGAGTCATTCAGATTCCTGGGAACCACCATGTCTCGGGACCTGAAGTGGGACAATCACATTGACTCCATTGTTAAAAAGGCCCAACAGAGGTTGTACTTCCTTCGCCAGCTGAGGAAGTTTAACCTGCCACAGGAGCTGCTGAAACAGTTCTACTCAGCCATCATTGAGTCTGTTCTGTGCACTTCAATAACTGTCTGATTTGGTTCAGCTACAAAATCAGACATCAGAAGACTACAGAGAACGGTTCGGACTGCTGAAAGGATTATTGGTGCTCCCCTGCCCACCCTTCAAGAACTGTATACATCCAGAGTGAGAAAAGGGGCTCAGAAAATCACTCTGGATCCCTCACATCCAAGTTACCCCATCTTTGAATTTTTGCAATCTCGCCAGTGCTTCAGAGCCACAAATACCAGGACAGTCAGGCACAAGAACAGTTTCTTCCCCCAGGCAATCTACCTCATGAACAGTTAAATGTTCCCCACTTATGCAATAAAAATGTGCAATATCCTTATTTTATTTGTTACCCCTCCATCCTAGTACATCCCTGCATCTTACTCAATTCTGTGATTTATGTATATATGTATTTATTTATTTAATCTTTCTGAATAGTTGACCTGTTTGGAACAGAAATAGGGACCCTGATGTGGTTTTGTTATTTTATTTTATTTTATCTAAATGCAGTAGTTGACCTGTTTGGAACAGAAATGGTGACCCTGGACATAGACGCTGAAGATCAAGTTTCCCCTCAGAGCATCTGATATTATCTAATATCCCATTGGTAATGCTTCTTTTTCAGATCTATTGTTATTTCCTATTATCACATAACTTTTATTATATTAGTGTCAAATTACCTGCAACCGTAGGCATAACCTACAGTAGTACCAAAAAAAAAATCTGTTTCAAATAATAAATGCTGTTCTTTTCAACTTTCTATTCATCAAAAAGTCTTATAAAATTCTCTCTCTTTTTACAGAAAAATATTAAGCAACATGACTGTTTTCAACATTGATAATAATGTTTCTTGATCAGCAGATCAGAGTATTAGAATGATTTATGGAGGATCATGCAGCACAAAGACGATTAGCAATATAATACTTAAATAATATTAAGTTAATTTAAATTGTAATAATATTTCACAATATTACTGTTTTTACTTTATTTTTGACTAAATAAATTCAGTCTTAGTGAGTCTACGAGACTTCTTTTAAATGCATTTAAACTAGTGCAGTCAAATGATTAATTACGAACAATCGCATCCAAAATAAAAGTTTTTGTTTACTAAATATATATGTGTGTACTGTGTTTATTTATTATGTATATATAAATACACACATGCGTGTATAAATTTAAGAAAATGTTTATACTGTATATTATTATAAATTATGAGTATAAATATATACATGAAAATACATGAATTTTTTTCTAAATATATACTGTATGTGTGTGTATATGGACATAATAAATATACACAGTACACATACATATTTATTATGTAAATGAAAACTTTTATTTTGGATGCAATTAATCGTTTGACAGCACTAATTTAAACACTCTTACCAACCACAAACAATTGAAAAATAGTGTAAATTTACATTTAAATATCTTTTTATATTCTTGTTCATTTTCACTTCTATCTTTTGAGTAATTCTGTTTAGGATTATGTTCTTTCTCTCTCCTGCAGGGTTATGAACAGAACAGATTTGATATGGAAGATTTTCATTATTTATAGTTGTGTTAAGTGTACTCTCTCATGCTGTGAAACACTGGCACTGTCTCTTTCTCTCTCACACATAGAACGTTGGCTGCCTCTGAAAGGGAAACTCAAAATAAAAGTGCAAAGGGCTAAATGAAAGAGCGATGTACATGGAAGTGAAGCTATAAAAATAGAAAGAGAAACTATTAATTATGAAACAGGTGAGAGACACACAGATATATGTATTTAATTATAGGCAGTCTGTGATCTTTTTTGTTTGCTGTGATATTCTGCTTGCGTTTTCCTACTTCTTCACGTCTCTCATAGTAACGGCAGCATGTGTGAACAGCGCTGGACTCTGGGGCTGAATTTTATGGATCACTCCCACAGTTCTGGAACCTAAAACATCAACAGCAGAATGGGCTGACAGGTGGCTGAATCCAACACACATACACACACACAACACACAAGCAAACACATGCAAGCCTGCACAAGACAGCATGTAAGCAGAAATGTGGGTGGAATTATGGGAACTTAAGTTTTAACTACTTGGTTTCTTTCTCTGTGGTTTCTCATTTATTTTGTGACCTTTAACCTTGTTAGTAATCAAAGGAACAAATTATTCACATTTCAGATGTTGCTTTACTTTCAAGATTGTGTGACTTGTTAATGAAATTCTGACGTTTTAACTTTTTTTTTTTTCTTTTTTTTTTTTGTCAAAAATGAAGGCAAGACATTATGGCACATATTGATGATAATTAAATGATTGCATTTAAAACATATTGCTGACACAAATATAACAAGAAAAATACAATCACAAAGTAAATGCCAGGGCACTAAATATTTTTGAAGATGGTTTTGGGGTTGGTAATACTTTAATGCTCTCAAATGGCTGCATTTATTTGGCTTTGTGGAATATTGTTACAATTTAAAAGAACTGTTTTCTATTATTTTATATATTTTAAAAAGTCATTTATTCCTGTGATGCAAAGCTGAATTTTCAGAATTCAATACTACAGTCTTCAGTGTCACATGATCCTTCCGAAATCATTCTAATATGTTGATTTAGTGCTCAAGAAACATTTATTATTAGTATCAATGCTGAAAACAGTTGTGTTGCTCATCTTTTTTCCAAAAGAATAGCATTTGTTTAAATGTATTTATAAAATTGTTTATAATTGTCTTTACTGTTGCTTTTGATCAATTTAAAATATTAAAATATTAAATCTTAACCCCAAACTTTTGATCAGTAGTGTGTTTTATATAATAAAATTTTCCCTATTTAAATAATAATTGCCTCAAAAGACAAAAATAATATGACTAAAAAAGAATTATATATATAAAAAGAAAAATAAAAAGAAAAAAAGAAAAATAACAAGTGTGTGAGTGATATCCAAGTATTCCCTATGTTGTGGGGACATTTAGTAAACCCTGAACTTTTTGTGATGTTGTAGGAATAAAACAGCTTTTAAATATCCAGTTATAATTAAAAATTGAACTGTTGTTTTAACCTGTGTGCCAATGTTTGACAAATAAAAATTGTTGTTAAAAAACGCTTTTAAATCATACTTTTATGTTGAATGTAAAAATGCAGAAAAGAAAATGTAAAGTGTGTACAGTATAAAAATAATTTTATATCATTTTTGTGTGTGTGTGAGAGAGAGAGAAAGAGAGCGATTTGGATGGCTGCTCTCTACTGCCTCCTGCTGTTCTGTGTTTTTGGGGTAGAGACATGAAGGGCTTTACCTGCAAGCAAATTCATAAAAGTTTGTGAAAAGGTAAGCTGCTTTGTTGGGATTTGTGTGTATGTGTATAACCAGAGAGACACAATGACATTAAGGAGAGTGAATTAAACTATGACCAAGCATTTAATTTTAAACACCCTAACCATGATAAACACAAATTAAGCACCTAACACAGGCAGCACCTGGCCTTTCCAGGCAGAGATTCTATAATTACGCAAATGTGTCTGCTGAATATAGAATGTCCTTCATGCCTATCTGAGCCCAAACACTCAGAGCCACAGTATGTGTGTGTGGTTATGCTTTTCTGCAGAAGTGCTAATGTATTTTCTGTGTCTTTTTTTCAATGGCTATTTTAGTGAAGGTTTCCTCTTCGCTGTGTTTCAGTTGTGAGTGTGAGTTGTGTCTGGATGTGTGTGTTGCAGCCTCCCTTTTTCCTGATCTTCTCAGTCACTTATTCACCAGACGGCCTGATGGAGGAGAAGAGAGCGGCAGACAGAGAGAGGTGTGTGCCATGTCAGTGATGTCTGTCTTAGCATTGAGCCAAGATCTCTGCCAATAATTGCTTTAACATGCAAAGGTGTGTGAGGTGAATTTGAGAAGAATGAGTGGATCGTTCCACTCCCTAGTTCCCTATAAAGTAAATCAATGAACATGAATTCTTGCATTAGCAAGGGCCTTTGAAACAAAGGAACACTGATGACTCAATTACATGCGACACATTTAAAAGGTCACAGTAAAATTACGCTGGTATTAATCAGCTGTTATATATCAAAAGTGATTTATAAAACTGCATTTACAGTAGAATTTGTGCTTAATTCACTCGCAGTCAGACATACTCTATGTAAATGTAAGCACCTGTTTAAAGTTTCGTCCTCGGTACCCAGATTCAAGTTGGTGGATTCTGACCTATAGACTTTTGAGAGAATAGAGCTTCTAATGTAAACATAACAGATTAACCTCTGCAAAAATTAAAAGCGGCAGGGTTTTATGTAATTTCCCATGCTCAAAGCCTAGTTTGACTGCAGCTTAAAGGGATATATCGCCAAAAAAATTTTTTGGAAAATTTGGTCATCATTTACTCACCTCTGAACCTGTATACAGTATCTTTAATTTTTTTTCTATGAGAAATGTCTGAGTTTTTATTTATCTATGATTTGGACTTGCGTGTTCTGCAAAAGATAGAAAATCATACAAGTTTGGAACAACATGAGGGTGAATAAATGATATAGTTTTCATTTTTGGGTGAAAACTAGTTGTTGTTTACCACAGAACCTTATGGAATATATGATAACCAGATCTATTGGAAAAAAATGATTTATAAAATAAATTATATTTGTTTTTATTCTAAAAATGCTGAACATTTTTCTTTAGGTTAACTGTTATGTTCTCATTTAGATGGATAAAATGGATATTGAGATATACAGTAAAACACTCATATTTTTTAATATGATTACAATTATGTTAAAGTGTTTTCTGTTTTAATATATTAATAGATTTTTTTATTTCTTTTGAAAGAAGTCTCAGTGAGGCTGCATTTATTTGATCAGAAATATAGTAATGATATTTCAATTTAAAATAATATTTTTCTATTTGAATATGTTTTAAATGTAATTTATTCCTGTGATGCAAAGCTAAATATTTAGCATCATTACTTCAGTCTTCAGTGTCACATGATACTTCAAAAATCATTCTAATATTCTGATTTTGAGATAAAAGCCATGAGGTTGACCTGTTCTCATCTGATTCACATTTAACTAAACAGAGAGAATGAGAGAAAGAGATCTGACTCTTGCACCTCAATGGGATCGTCTAAAATGTCACACTTTAATTAGAAACCAAACAATGAACCACCAAAATGTGCAAATAGGCACTCACACTCAGGCTTTGGTCTATAAAAGCACCATGGCTGCATTCACAGACTTAATCATGAAAAACGTGACTCAGTTTTATTTGATTCCTCCTTAAACGTGATGCTTTTCTTGCATAAACACTCAAATGACATTGTGTCTTCATTCACGTCTTCACCAGTTCCTCAGTTGACATCATTAGCAGTATAATCAGCCCGCGTACATCACTCATCCTGACAGTAGCCGCCTCCTCCACCTTAGATTGCACAACATGCAAACCGCACTCAAACGCAGAGTGACGCTGTTATATACAGCAAGACATCTTCAGATACGTACGTGTATGTCGCTCCTCATGTTTTGTTCATGACTCATGTATTGTATTTTGCAATAGTGTGTCCTTAATAAATATTTTCAGCAGTCCTCATATCTGACAAACATATGAATAAATGTGAATATATCTAATTTTTTTAGAAAGAACATTATTACAAAATATTTCAGTTTTAAAAAGTATTGTAGTTTCCACAAAAATATTAACCAAATAAACATGTTTTTTATGAAGAAATGTTTTTATGAGAATTAAATCTAAATATTAAAAAGATTTCTGAAGGCTGTTGGTGCCGATTAGCCTAGTGGGCAAGTGCATTGACGTATGATTCCGTTGCATTACGGGTGTCCCGAGTTTGAATCCCAGCTTGAGGGCCTTTCCCAATCCCACCCCCCTCTAAACTGTGATAATAAAATTTCACAGTGTTACTTTTTACTGTATTTATGATACGATAAATGCAGCCTTGATGAGCACAAGATGCAGCCTTTAAAAATCTGACCAACCCCAAGCTATTTAACAGTGGTGTACAGTATGTGTTTATGTGACCAAGTAATAGTTCTAAATAAAGATGAATCAGACACTGGTTTGATGGTGATTTGATGTTTGGCCAACAGAATCCTCAGAAGAACTTTAATGGAATTACAGATTTTGTCAACATTTACTCATCCTCTTGTCATTCCAAACCTGTATGACTTTTTCTTAGGAACACTGAGCATGTTCAAACCTGGCACACGAAGACACCGATTTGACGTCACCATTGGTCTCATAAAACTGATCACAGCATGCCATATTTCAATATGGATTAATGCGTATATTCATTTCTGTTCTTCAAAACAAAGCTGTCGTTTGGCTTCAAATAACTTGTAATATGGTGCCTGAGTTGTTTAGTTTAATCATACTTTTACAGTATTTTTGTCCTCTTTGGAGCTTAGATAGGCTAATTGCCGTCCACTGTGCGTTTTCAGAGTAAAGCATCAACATTCTGATAAACTTCGTCATAAAAGAAAGGTTTGAAATAACATAAAGTTGAGTAAAGGTGATAGAATTGTTATCTTTAGGTGAACAATTTGAAATGAGTCAAGGTTTTGATTGTTTTGTGGGCCGCATTCAATGCAACAGCAGAACTGTTAGACCAGGACCCCCAGTATTTATGTTATAAAAGATGAATTTTGCCAAATCACGCTTGTGCTTCAAGTCGGATAAGGGGTGTGCCATAAGCGATGATAGGAGTTAGAAGGGGTTTTGCAGGACCATGACCCAGCCCTGGTATTACTGTAGATAGACTTTATTCACTTATTTTAGGTAGACTGGTAGCCTATCAGCTAGATTTGATTCATTGATTTTTATGAACTGAATGAGTGTAACAGTGGGGTGATGCGGAGGCCCAGAGCAGCTGGTGAGCGAGTTTCCGGTGGCAGTTTATCATCCCTCTTTTTTCAGAGCAAGCAGAAAAAAGTAAGGAAGTGAGCAACGCATAGAGAAACTCCTGGAAAATAGTGTCGTATGGTACAATCCCACACCCGTTAAAGAGCCGGCAGCGCGAGCGGGGGACGTGATGAGTCACTCGCGAGGCGCTGTCTCCCCGCTTTGATCCGCCGCGGTTAGTGTCTCCCGCTGTAAAATATTTGAAAAAGACGATTAGCCGGTGAGTCACGGTAACGGCACTCGAGCTAAGTGTGTTATGTTGCTTAAAATAACCCGGAAATTTCGATAAAATGATAAACGCCAATTGCAATATAACTTTAATAATACTTGAGGTTTTTTTTTTTTTTCTCTATTTTTACCGGACAAGTCGCGCTTTCTTATTGAAAACGACGGCAGTTAGACGGATATTGTACTCTTGGAAAATGGAATGAGGACAATTAGGAAACAAAAACAAATAACATCAAAATAAAGGCCCAAATAAAAATTAATAAACAATGCATACTGCAACTTACGAAATTAAAAGAAATAGCATCCATAAATTAGCGAACTGAAACTAACAGACAAAAAACGTTTCATAAGCGCTTAACTAGCCATACTTTTTAATTAAATGAATAGGCCTAAATTATTACAAATGTAAATGTTTTTGTTTTGATTCCAATCATTGGGGGTACCAATTATGAAGGCACAGTAGAAAATAGGCCTACAGTTTTTTGTTTTGGAAGCAGAAGGATGCGACTATTTTAAGTGATTTTGAGATATTTTTCAAGTAGACGTATGTGTGACCAAAGGGGGTTTTGTGAATAAATGTATGAAATCATTGAAGTTCTGACTTCCTATGCAAAGAGAAGCTATTTATAGAGTTTTATTGTTATATTTATGCCTATGTATTAGCTATTAATAATAAATGAATAATCATTTTAGTGTTAATTTTGGTTTTGGTTAAACTTAGAAATCTATTTTCTGTTATAGAAAGCAGACGTAACCTAGATTATTTTCTTAAATGCTTTGTGTTCCCACACTGTACTGACAGCGCGCGCTCCTCTGCGGTGCTCAGGACCGAAACAAAAGCTGCGCGCGGGGAGGAAAAAGAGGCAAGGAGCTCGTGACGTCGGGAAGACTCAGTCGAACACACACACTCCTCCTCCTCTCTCTCTTTCGCTCAGTGTAAATACCATCTCCACCAGATGAGCGCGGACGCACTGAATGCTTCTGTATAACATCACAGAAGCCTTCTGAATCATCACTGACTGATACAAACGTTTCTTTTGTTTAGGCTTGCTGTTTGTTTGTTTTATGTGATATGTTTCTTGGATTTCAGCACTCCATATCCCTCGCGAACGGTTGTGCTATCCGACACCCCCAAAACTGACAAAGAGGAAGGTCTTCTCGACACCCCTCCAACCCTAATCCTCACTTCTGGATATGAGAAAGATTCCTGGAGACAGTTCTTGAGAGGAAAGCATACCACAGAAGACGCACATATAGTAAAAGACTGGACTGTACCGCGGAATGGCGTTGTGAAAAGGACTCTTAACATTCTTGTATGTGCACTCTGGTTACGTTAAAAAGAAAAGAGCCACACCAAGATCTCCTGCAGCAGTGCAGACAACGGGGGGCATTTTCTTCGTCAGACCGCGTTAATATGCGCTGTTTTCCAGCACGCCAGCGGGCGCATGCCATGCTGTAGCCAAATGGCACGAGCCAGCGCGACCGAATCGCTCTGACGTTCGCGGAGGACAAGACGTATGATGATGAGCGGCAGCTGCCGTGGGACCAGTCTGCTTGTCCCGATGCGTTCTCCACTATCCGTTCGGTTCGCCTTCATTCTTCCTCGCACACACCTGCTCGTCTTCGCTGTCTCTGTTCAAGGAACGCGCGTGGGTAAATAGAACCGCGTTAGAAACAATGGAGTTGTCTGAGGTTCGCTGTTCCAGCGCGAGCGAGGAGCTGTACACCATCAACAAGACCCCCAGCAACAACAACGGGAACCGACCGAAGCGCCTGCTGTGGCAGAACGCCGTGCGACACATCACCGAGCAGCGCTTCATTCACGAGCACAGCCCTAAACCCGTCTCACCAGACGAGTCTCACGCACAGGGCTCGCGCAAACAGTCCGCCGGCAGGACGTCGGTGAGCGACCGGCACAACAACGGCGGCACTAAAGTCTTCCCCGAGCGCTCGAGCAGCGACCTGGGTTTCCTGCAGATCGACTGCGCGCCCAGCAACTCCGACTTCTTTCTGAGCTGGGGCTACACGTACCGCGGGGTCATCTTCCCCACGCTGCGCTACGCCTTCAAGTCCAGGGACCTCGAGCGCCTGTACCAGCGCTACTTCCTGGGCCAGCGACGGAAGTCGGTGGTGGTCATGAACATTCTGGACGTGGTGACCAAGCTGACCCTGCTCGTGCTGCACCTGACCCTGGCGTCCACGCCGATGGACCCGATCAAAGGAATGCTGCTCGGCTTCTTCACGGGCATCGAGGTGGTCATCTGCGCTCTGGTGGTGGTGCGCAAGGACACGAGCTCGCACGGTTACCTGCAGTACAGCGGCGTGGTGACCTGGGTCGCCATGGCCACGCAGATCCTCGCGACGGGACTGGGCTACGGTTTGCTCGGGGATGGGATAGGGTACGTGCTCTTCACGCTCTTTGCCACCTACAGCATGCTGCCGCTGCCTCTCACCTGGGCCATCGTGGCGGGACTGCTGACCTCCGCGCTGCACATCGCGATCCAGCTGTTGGTGCCCCCTCGAGCACAGATCTCCACGAATCAGGTGAGACAGATAAATGTGCGATATTGCATCATGCCAAGTTTGAGTGCAACTCTGGATGTTTTCAGCGCTCGAAGCATTTAACCAAGCGCAACGGTCGCTGTCCATCCAACGTGGTGCTGAAAGTGACATTATAAGGTCGTTCTTCGCAGTATACGTCGTGCTGTTGTCTGATACTGATGGCTTGTTTTTGTGGTTTAAATTTTATAGAGGTCAGTAAAGGTCACGAAGAGCTCGTGAATGCGGCAAAGCAGTTATATTAGAGCACTGCAGTCACTTATACATTTCAATATCTGATGAGAGCTTGAACATTGTGAGCTCTTCCAATATATTTAAAAAGACATTTGCAAAACAAATTGTGTATATTTACAAAAACAAAAATGACAAAAATATGAGTGAATTAAAGGAATAGTTCACACAAAATGAAAACATATGTCGTTTACTTCTTGTGGAACACGAAAGATGATATTTTGAAAAATGTCTTTTTGTCTTTATATTGAAGGTCAATGGGGTTCAAAGTAGTTTGGACACCAGTGTTCTTCAAAATTTCTTATTTTGTGCTCCACAGTGTTCATACAGGTTTTGATCAACATGATTTGAATTTTTAGGTGAACTATCCCTTATACATTGCATTGACGCGGTTGCATGTGTTTGTATTCTGATCAGCAAAGCCTCTTTTTCTCTCTGTCAGATGGTAAGAGATTCTAAATGACAAGATGACCTGAGGTCGTTTCACTCCACATGTGATCATATCACATTTAAATTGAGTCATAGTGGCACTACAGTTATTTTGTGGCTTTCACCTGCACACAAACACACACATGCTGTACACAAACAAGCGAATGTGCTGTACACAAAAACAAGCTCACAGACACATACAACAGTGAGGAGACAGGAAGCCATGCGAGTTAATTATAGTGTGCAAAAATTATTCACTGTGATCACAGCAGAGAGAGGCAGACAGACAGAGTTGTTTGGTGTCCTTTCACACACAGATTCAGGACAGATCCAGATGTCTGTATGCAGATTCAGGTCAAAATAGCCAAACTCAGCCAATCAGACCCAAAAATGTGTATGTGTGTCCAAGCAGTGGTCGAAGATGCTGTGAGGTAGACTGTAAAAATAGCAAGCGTGGGAGGGAGATATAGAGAAGGGCTCTCTGACTCACACACTTGTCTGCCAGCATCTCTTCGTTTCCCATCTCTGTTTCCCTCTCTTTCGCTCATACTGCAGGACATGCTCTCTCACACACACACACACACACACACACACACCTTTAGACCTGACTGCACACCTGCTTCGGTGTTTAGTGCTACGTATGTAGAATGTCGTCATTGCTTGGGTAAGATGGACGTCAGTTAGCATGCGCTTGCTTTCTTGTGCTTTCTCTGGGTTTATGGAAACTCATGCAGGATGTCCATCAATCATTTATAAGGCACTTCACAAACTCCACCAGACTAGTGTGAGAGTGTTGTGTGCAGTAGGACAGATTGTCGATAGAAGTGCAGGGTGTTGATGTAGGTCAGAAGAGTATTTCCTGCTTTCAGTACAAGTTCAAATCTTGCTTGACTGGCAATAAATGCACTACACAGTAAAACAGTAATATTGTGAAATATTATTACAATTTAAAATCATCATTTTCTATTTGAAAATATTTTAAAATGTAATTTATTTCTGTGATTGTAAAGCTGAATTTTCTTTTATCAACGTTAAAAACAGCTGTTTAATACTTTTGTGGAAAATGCGACTTTTTTTTTTTTTTTTTTAAAAAAGCATTTATTTTAATCAAAAATATTTTGTAACATTATAAATGTCATCTTTACAGTCACTTCTGTTGAATTGAATGCGTCCTTGCTGAATAAAAGTATTAATTAATGTAAAAAAAATCTTACAGACCCCAAAGTTTTTAACAGTGGTTTCTATAACAAAAAAACGTGATGTTAGTTCAGAGAAAAGCTCTAGCATCATTTGTTTGCAGATATGACTTGGTTCAATATTTTGTATCTAATACAATGAAACCCAGAAGTGTGACATAAGGGTCCAAAATATATATGCTAATATTTTTTATATTTAAGTAGCTTCTTTTGTCGCATTTTGTGGAACAGAGAAGTAGAGCACTGTTTGTGGGGGCAGCGCTCCGTGCCGAACATTGCTGCCCTACATATGCCGTGATCTGCCATTGACTTGAGGGAAAGATGATACTTAATATAACAAAGTTTAGTTTAAGCGAAGGATTCAGAGTGAAATAACTTCAGACAGCTTGCTGCAGCTGCTATTTTCAGCAAACGTGAAGAGAGAGGTCACATTTTGAAAAAAGGCTGAATTTGGTACAGATTTTTGGGGGGATTAGATTAAATAAATGGGGTCTAGCAAAGCCTATGACGCAGAATCCAGTGGTACGTGCAGAAACTTTTCTGTACACACTTTGTGTACGATGAGCACACACAGAACACATTCATGGTCCATTTTGCTCATGGAGATTTTCACACATGTACAGAGATCAATAACGGCCGGCTGCCTGGTCAATTAAAAGTTTTTATGTCTGAGTGATTAATAATGTATTTTTCAATCTAGCACTTGATCGCTGACACTGTAGATGGTCCTGCCGTGTAATCAAAACCTTCAGAACAATCGGCTGCTGCTAACAATGACAATGTAAATTGTCCTGAGATCAGTATTACACTGTAGAGGGCAACACGGTCTGGATTAGTAGGTAACGGTCCGATGCATCGGGTTTGATTAGGGAAAATATCTGAGACAGACCACAACAGCTTCCAGCGAGAAAGCTGGATTGTCCTGGTTTTACATTAAAGAAATGGCAGAAAGCCAGAATGGAAATGCAGTGTTGAGTTTTTGGCTTCATAATAGAGCTCAGTAATATTTAATTTGACAACACAATGGGACAATGAGTGATGGATAAAAGTAGACTCTACTGCTCAAAACTAATCTAAATGCTGTTTTGAATCTAAATACTGTGTTAATATAATAATATCAACAACTGATCAAAATGCTGTTGTGTACAGGGTGTCAGTTAGTAACCTCTCAGGAAAAATTTCCAGTGGAATAAAAAACACCAAAATATTAAACTGACTGTATAATCAAAATAAATACAACATCTACTCTGACCATTACAGTAATTTAAAATAGATTGTGATGTGGTGAAAAGTGCTGGGAATAAAATTAGTAAAAGTGCTCTTGGTGCAATGAGTCTTCTGTATAGCACTTAAAGGTCTTGGCTGTCAGGGGAAAAGGTTGTGGGGTTTAAAGGAATAGTTCATCCAAAAATGAAAATTTGCTATATGTTTACTCAAACACACCTCACATCTAAAAACAGATTTAGAAATTTAGCATCACTTGCTCACCAGTGGATCTTTTGCAGTGAATAGGTCCCATCATAATGAGAGTCAAAACAACTGGAAAAAACATGATTCCAGTATATTAGTTCATGTTTTATGAATCAAAAACCTGTGTTTGTAATAAATAAATCCATTATTAAGACATTTCGAACCTAAAAACCATTGCTTCATGGCTAAAATCTGAGACCTCTATTCATAATTTTGATTTTCCCAGTGAAAATGTCATCTCATCTGTAACAGGAGAGAAATATGCACATATCAAGCAATTGGAAATAGTACAAAACACTCCTAAACAAGTGTGTCACTGGATTTGGATGTGAGATAACAACAAGGGCTGGACTTTGTTTGCTGGAGGAAGCAATATTATTGATTACAAATTATTTCAAAGTTCATCAGTTGGGTATCATAATGTTTCTGCTCACCGGTTGAATTATCAGTGGACAGCAGCAGCCCATCTATGGGAAATCTTAGAGCAGCATTTTACAACTGTAATCAACCCCAGTAATTAAATGGAGTGTTAATTAAATCTCAGTTCAGCTCCTCAGCATGGTGAATACTCTCTGGCTGGAGTACAGTGTTGATATTAACAGTTTCATTAGATCTGTTGGTCTGCGAGCCACTGTGCAGTTGTTATTTTGATTTTTGATTTTGATTTTATTTGCTGTAGTTAATAGGAGTCAATCACTCTTAACAATTTCTGCTGCATGCTGACGGATATCACTGTACTTTGCTGAGATAATTATGGTGTTAAAGACTATAGTTGAAGTGCACTGTGTGTGTGTCTGCTTTGAAGCATTAATTTAAAAGTCGGTGATTTAACTGTATAGTCAGATTTGTTCTGTTAATTCTCCTGCTGTGTTAAGCTGATGGGCGCGCGCACACACACACACACTGTATGAAATGTACAGTGGCTCCAAAACATATTTTAATATTTATGCTGCACATAGAAATGAATATAATTTCATAAGTAAAATACCAATCCAAATGGCATTTATTTTAAATAAAGGTAGCAGAAGCACTATTTTCTGTAGAAACCTGTTCTTGTACTTTCACCTTTATATCTCACAATTGGGACTGTTTCTCATAATTGCAACTTTACATCTAACGGTTTGGATTTGATATCTTACAATTGGGGCTTTTGTTCTCCTAATAGCAACTTTGTATTTCACAGTTGCAAATCCATATCTTACATTCGAGAGTATTTCTTATAATTGTGACTTTGTGTCTAACAGTTGGGACTAGTTCTCATAATTGAGTCTTATGTCTCACTAATATTTTGATCTTTTCTCATAAGTATACCTCACAAAACTTTAAAAACTTTATACCTCACAAAAAAGTATCTGTTACAGTTACCTTTTTTATTCTGAGGCAGAAACAGGCCTCCATATGTTTTATGCAAAAACATTTCACAAACAAATATTTATTATGTTTAAATATTAGTGGATCATAGCCATAATTATTACTGTGATGAACTACCCGGTGGGGAACTGATTTAAAACGTATTAATATGACACTGGGAAAATCTGTAGATAAAGGTAAAGCTAAAAAGAGTAACTGACCATGTATATGGTTATTGGTTAAGAGTAATATTCTAATAATGCACAAAGACTCATCTTCATTAGTCTGTAGGCTGTTCATGTTTTCATATGTGGAGAGGGATTTGTGCAATGTGAGATGGTGGTTTTTTTTAAGGTCAGTGATTTGAATAGGAAAAATCTGAAATAATGAGCTTTCCTATTAAAACGGTCCACATCACTGACCTCTCTGTGTGTGTGCTATTGTATATTGTTACACACACATTGCTAAAATGCAAGCTGGTGTTGTTTATGTGTTTGTAAATATCATTTACAATTACAAACAGCAAAGATTACAAATATTAAAAGTCATATTTTAGTAAATTTGCATGCTATCTTGATTCCTGAATGTTGATGATGTTTACTGCATTAATTCTGCTATGTGTGTGTGTGTACAGTACAGTATGTGTGTGTGTGCTGGAGGGGTTGTATTAATTAGGGGCCTCTGTCTGAAATGGCAGCCCTTTAATGCCCCCGCAGGACAAAAAAACTGAAGTAATTGAAACTGTAAAGGATGGGGGGACTCGTTAATCAGTCATAAAATGTATATTCCCATGAGGGATGTGTCTCACCGACGTGCGCATATACACACGCACACACAAATGCCTATGAGGCTTTTGTAGTAATAGGTGCAGAGACATGCTTAAACATGTTTCTGCAGTGATTGTTTTAGAGTGTTAATTATTGCAGGTGGTTACATCATACTCTCCGGAGATTTCACGACATGTTTGGTAAAGCGTGTGTATTTTTGGATTCCTCCGAGAGGCATGACAGTATATGTTCCAAATGCAGTAAACTAACAGTGTTTGTTCCCATGTCTAAATATAAATATGCACCTCTGTGTATATAACATATTTGCTATGCCTCTGTGGCTACTTTACTGGAAAAACAGAAAGAGTGTATCTTATGTTGTTGGTGACTGTATATGATCTTGATATAAAATCAAAACTGCCTAATTAGACACTAATTATACCTTGTAAATACAATATATTCACTCTGTTGAGCCCTGAAAATGTCTTAGCAGCCAGCCAATCATTCTGGAGATTACAATTTTGGAAGGCTTTAATCAAATTTTTATTTATTTTTTATTTATTTATTTTTTGTGGCCTAACTGTCAGTCTTATATGAAAATGTGTCTACATTTATTAGAAAGTCAGTATATTTGATATCTTATTGATTCCAGAGGGCTAACTGGTTTAATACAGATTAAATAACTTAAACATGTTGTGTTTATGAGTCAATTTGGCATAAATCCCCAATTTTCTATGACCTCTGTGAATCCCCCCAGTGGATGGGCAGGATGAGTCCTTTGTTTTGTTTGCTTGGTTTCTACTGGGTTGTAATAAGCCAATCAGAAAATGGAAAGCAATTGGAAATGCATGGTAGGAGAACAGGCTAATTCATGTTGTTGTTATTTTTTTCAAACTAAAACATGCAAATCACTTGAAGTAAGTGACGTGTTTGTAAATGTGATTTAGTTTGTTCAGTTCTAATGTAGTTGTACATAAGATATGCAAGGAAGACAAAAAAAAAAAAAAATTGAACAGCATGGTTTTAGCTTTATATAGACTCAATATTTTGACAGGTTTATCATAAGAAAATCACAGTGTGTATGAGGTTTGAATTATGTATGAATTTATGAATCTAAACAGTGACACAGTTAACAGTTAAATAATTGGACCTGAAAAGTGAACACAAAATACACAGTTTCTTTAAAACCTCTTTGCTTTTGCTTTTAAATGAGTCATTTAAAATAATAGCATGCTTATTTACTGTAAAATATTGTACTCTGCCTCTAGTATATGACTGACATTTATTAAATTCACATTAATGTGCAATTATGTATGCACATGTGTGTCTCTGTGTGTGTTTGTGTGAAATAGAGAGAAAGATGACATTTAGCTTCTGTCTCCTAGGGAATAGTATTGCATTTAAATTAACCATTTAAGTATTTTTCTCTTGTATGCTTATGGTCTGAAATTTACACTTGCCAAATGCAAAAGAAAAAAAGCCTTTGGCGAGTAAATAAACTCACTTGGCAGTGGCTGGTATCTGCTAAATGAGGAAATGTTCTTTACATTAATCTACCAAAATTAAAACATGAGGACAAAATCATTGTTTCTCTGCTTGTTTGAGTCACTGTGCAGGTCCATCTTGCACGATAATGCTGGCAGTGACACAATGAACAACAAACAGCAAAGATATCCCATTGTCGTAATGCCAAAAATATATTTTTAGTAAAAATTCAAGTTATTGTTTCATATTTATTGCTGGAAGATGTTTTTAATTCACTCGCCATTAGCTCATGTTTCAAAATATTACTTTTGGACACTGTTTATGCTGTTTTTGTGTTCGAGTTTCCAGTGTAAAATTCCACATACTGTATGGGCATATACAGCTGATAAATGGATGTAGAGTAGTTTCACCTGCAGTTTAGCGCTCTAATTTCTTAAGGTTGTTTAAATTCTCTGTTTTTCTTCTCTCTCTCTTCAGCTGTTAGCTCAGGTGCTGCTGTTCTTATGTATAAACACTGCAGGGATGTTTATCAGCTACCTGTCAGACCGCGCCCAGCGACAGGCCTTTCTGGAGACACGCAGGTGCATCGAGGCACGTCTCCGCCTGGAGACCGAGAACCAGCGACAGGTTAGTGTTCGCAAACTTTGAAAGTTTCCTTCACACACACTCGCGTGACACGTGTAAACGTGTTAGTGGCTCATGTGCTTTAGGATGTTTCCAGGAAGTGTAAGTATACTGTATGTGGGGTAAACAAAATAACATCTTCAACAAATTGCAATGCTAATCATACTTTCTGGCCAATTATACCAATTACTCCTAGTGTTAGACGTGTCTGTCATACAGACCAATTAATCAGCCAATATTTGACAATTTTTGTTAACTGTCTTTTTGATCACTAAAGAGAAATGTTTATTCTGCCAGCAGCTTTGTCAGTGAAGAGTAAACCATTTCTGTTTTTAAATTTAAATAAATAATTGTGTAAGTTTTTGCTATGAATTTGCTTGAATTCTGTTTTACATTAGCATTGTATTGGCCACTGCCATCCATTCAACTATTATTATGATTTTACAGTATAGCCAAAAAAAAAGAGCCAAAAAAAAGAGCTGAGGTTTCCATGGTAAAGAGAGAATGGTTGTACTATAGTACACAACACGTATGATTATTTCAATGTTTTTGAACTAAGTCTCTTTTGCTCGACAAGGCTTCATTTATTTGATTACAAAAACAGTAATATTTGCTCGACAAGGCTTCATTTATTTGATTACAAAAACAGTAATATTGTAAAATATTATTATAGTTTAAAATTTCTTTTTAAGTGTATTTATATATGTAATTTATTTCTGTGATGGCAAACATGAATCTTTCAGCAGCCATTACTCCAGTCATGATCCTCATTAATAAAAACATTGATTATTATCAATGTAAAAACAGTTGTGCTCTCTGATTATCTTTTTATTTTTTTATTGAACATGTAATATATATTTTTTTTTCAGGATTCTTTGAGAAAGACAGTTCAAAGGAACAACATTTATTTGAAATAGAAATCTTTTGTAATAGTATAAATGCATTTACTGTCACTTTTGATCAGTTTAATACCTCCTTGCTGAGTTCGTTTCCAAAAAAGCTGACTGACCCCAGCCTTTTAAAAGTGTGTGCACACTCATGCACAAACGTAATGTTGTTATATCACACTTCTTCACCAGCAATAGGCCGCAATGGGTGAGAGTAATTGATTTAAAGATGAGAACAGCATCTCATGGGGACAGAAGGCTAGTGTAGAAAGGTTCCGAGGCTCCTTAGGGAATCTCTCTCCATCTCCACCCTCCCCCACCCATCTCTTTCTCTGAGAGCTCTCCGGCTGTTTGCTGAAGTGGGTTTTATTTGCCGGTCAAGTGGAGCCCATGCTGGTACCACTGTGTGTGTATGTGTGCTTGCATTTCCTCTTCTTTTGTATGCCCATCTATCCAAATTTCCCCTGCTTTCAGCCCAGCCAGTGGTGAGAGTACAAACTCTGGCTTTTTGAATGCATATTTGCAGTGCCTGCTCTTTATCCATGCAGTGTGACAAAGGTGAATTATAGCTGAGGTGTGTAATTTTTTGATATTTGAAAATACTTTCTCCTACCTCAGCCAAACTATTGTGGAGAGGCAGCTGTTAGTGATATTTCTCATAAAAAGTGTAAACACTGTGCTGTGTCTTTATGCATCTGACCAGCCCAACACCACAATACTGGCTCAAAAAATATTTTTTAAAATATTTTTTGCAATTACTTTTAGTTTCAGCTTTAACATATTTGGCTACAATCTACATTTTTGGGAAATTATGTTAGACACTGTTATGCATTTATATTTAGCCCTGTCTGCTGGACATCTGGGGTTATTTGATTGACTGGTGAACAATTAAGAGAACTAACACTGGATAAAAATTACTTGAAGCTGTCATTGCAGTAAAAGGAAGTTGTGTCACATTCTAATGTGTTGGGTTAAATAATAAAATAATGCAAAAATAAAACTGTTTCCTAATGAAATTCTACTTTAGGAAGTAGTTTAAAGGTAAGACTGGTAAACTAGTTGAATTGATAAACAGGTTGAAACTCAAAGGGAATTGATGTGTATAATATGAAAATTATGTTTTTGTTTGTGTTAGTGTGCATTCAGTGACTGAATGATTTAAGTCCATGTTTAATGAAGCACTTTATCCATGCTGCACCTGTTTTAGGAGCGTCTGGTCTTGTCGGTGCTGCCACGCTTTGTAGTGCTGGAGATGATTAATGATATGACCAACGTGGAGGATGAGAACCTACAGCACCAGTTTCACCGTATCTACATTCACCGCTATGAGAACGTGAGGTAATTTATTCCATTGTGGTACAGTCATCATGAATAGAATTGAAGAGAGTCAAATGGAATTGAATCAGTCATCCACCATTAAGGCTCGGTCGCCCACTGTTATGGCTCAGTCATCCTTGATTATGGCTGAGTCACTCTCTTTTATAACCCAAACAAGTAGCCCAGCAAAGCACAGTCGGTCACCATAAGAGCACCAAATAGGCCCTAGAAATGCCAGTCCATGGCCATTTGAGCTTAAATGAAGCCATTTTGGCCATTTTAATGGCTTACCCTTAATTTTACACTATTTACTAAATTGTTTTATATAATAGGCCTATATATGTAATAACATAAATGTATTCAGATAATCACAGACGCAATACATGTACTGTCATAAAAAAAAACATTTAATGTCAATTAATCTGTTTTTAATATGAAATCCCTTCATACAGAAATTTATGCAAATAGCATGTTCCACATCATAATTTTGTAAACATAAATGTATTTGTGTAGGTACACTACTGTTCAAATGTTTAGAGTCAGTAAGATTTAAAAATATTTTTTGAAAGGCATCACTTGCTTACCAAGGCTGCATTTATTTGATCAGAAATACAGTAAAAAAACAGCAATGATATTGTAAAAAATTTCAATTCAAACTACTGTTTTCTATTTCACTGTATTTTAAATAGACTTTATTCCTGTTATGGCAAATTATCAGTCTTCAGTGTCACATGATCCCTCAGAAATCAGGCACTATGCTGATCTGGTGATCAAGAAACATTTCTCATTATTATCAATGTTAAAAACTATTTCACTGCTTGACATTTTTGCTGAAGCTGTGACATTTATATTTTTTCCAGGATTTTGGATAAACTGAAAGTTCAATAGAACAGTATTTATCTGAGATAGATATCTTTTGTAACATTATGAATGCTTTTACTGTCATTTTTTGATCAATTTAATTAATTAAAAAAAATAGTAGCGTAACTTGCACAACTAGTATATTTAAAACGTATCAGTACAGTTAGCTGTATAATTGTATATTTATAAAGTTCTGCCTGTTTATCTCACATTAAAAATCAAAGATCGGCTGTGAAATGTGATTTTTCTGGCTGATTTATGTGCATGTGTGTTTTGTGCAGTATTCTCTTTGCTGATGTGAAGGGCTTCACCAATCTTTCCACCACACTCTCTGCTCAGGAACTCGTTCGAATGCTCAACGAACTCTTTGCACGCTTTGACCGACTGGCACATGTAAGTGACCTAACACATACATGACAATCTGCCAGCCACATCACAGTGTCATTTGGGGTACAAAACATGTAATAGCACTTCTAAATTATGATGTTTTTTGATGTGAAAATCGTGTTAACAAGTGGACCTCAGAAAACAGTACAAAATAAAAAAACCCAAAGGCAGTTCATGACCTCTTTAATGGAAATCAATCAGCATTTTCAGTTCTATTCTATAGACTAAATCCCAGTGATTTGAAAATTTCATAGTTACTCCTTGAGGTTTGGATAGGATGTAAATGTGGTCCCCCTTCTTATGTTGATTAGATTTCATGACAATCAAGGTTGTAATAATTATCTGTGCCCCTTTCCTGATAACAATTTTTTTATGGCCATTATTAAATTAAATACTCAAAAACATTAAATATTTGATCCACTTATGCATTTCAGCCCAAAAACTCAGATCTTGTTCACAAACTTGTATCTTATTCCCCTGTAATCCAGTTTAACCAGGCACCGTCTGCACTGATTTATTGCACTGTATTTGTATGAATTTATTTACTTTTGTGGGACACAAAAGAGGAAATTTTAAAGAAATGTTTTTGTCCATACAATTTAAGTCAATGGGAA